>NW_015150805.1:450307-473113 GCF_000732505.1 Cyprinodon variegatus
ATAATAACAAAGCATAAGCTTTAAAAAAAAATCTGATTTATTTTGATAAATATAAAAGCAATAACGCATACTGTGTTTTTTTATAACCTTTATTTATGCTGAATTCAACAGCCGACTGATGGAAACAGATAAAGACCAATTCATTTGGCAAGTTTTTATTTTTCCCAAGGTCTTTAAAATATTCTTTTAGGCCTTATCTGCTACTTTAGTGGAGGACAGATGTGATTGTTTGTTTCTTTTATGCTTACGAACCGTGGCCTTTGCTTTGTGTGCTTAGTATGGAAGCATAGAACTGCTAAAAGGTCTGGGAATGAAGCCTTGAAATTGGAAAACAGAAATTCAAGATGTGTCCAAACAGCATTATCCTCTAACATTTTGTAGGAAGGTAACCATCTATAAACGTTAGGGGCACTTTACATGCATCATTTGTTTTTGAGATACATATTATTGACGTTTCCATTTGTAGTTTCTACAGTTTAAAACATGAAAGGTTTTGGAAATGGCGTGCCATGTAAATAAGGACTGGCACTGCATGTAACAGCACGGAAACAGTCCTATCTAATCAGCTGTGAGAAACTTGTTTTGTTTTTGTTTTTTTGCTCCAGATTCATCACAATCTGCAAAGATTTCATGGAGCTGTCCCTGCAATTTGCTTGTCTGTGTTTTACACCCTGTTACATAAATGGCTGCCCGACTTCTGAGGCTGTGCCTTGCCGCTTATTAAGGAGTTCAAAGTCTAAAAGTGTTATCGTGGTGGTGCATCACTTCCCACAGAAGCACAATGTGTTTGCAGGATGAGATCAGGCATCTGATAGAGAATATTGTAAATAAATAAACCCTCTGCAAAAATAGAAGCAGCAAATTACTTTGACGTACCTGCTTTTTCGTAAAACTAGTAATGCATTGCAATTAAATGATGATAAAACAGTTTTTGATATTTAACCAGTTTGTGGGATTTGAAAGCTGTGTAAAACATTTATGGTTATATTTGTATTTTTTTTTTTATTTCCTCCTTGTCTTTCCCTGCCTAATTCTCGATCGTGTGTTCGTGAATCAATCTTTCTGCTATTTAATTTTGTTGTTGGCATTGGTTGGTTTTACTCATTAACCTTGTGCATGTGTCATGGGTCTATTACCTCCATGCAGTGCAGTGCCTGGCAGGAATATTCACACCTGTTCAGGTTCTCCATATTTGGTCACAATAAGCAGAGTTCTGGGTATTTTATCGAGATTTAATAATAAACCAGAACAAAGATCAAATGTTTCTTTTTGCACTTTTTACACACACAGAAAAATATCTGGAATGTGTGGTGTGGATTGATGTTTAGCTAAATTAGTAGCAGTCCTAGAAAAGGACAGAAACAGCAAAAGACGTGAGATATGTGACAGAGTTTCCACTTCCAGCAGCACATTGACCCTAAAGTCTAGCTTATACTAGCTTTTGTGTTCTCTCATAAAGATTTCTTTCATGTAAATGTGTGCATCTGTACCTGCCCACTTGGACTCTCTGCAGACAATCATGTACAGCTTCTATATTTGGGCCAGCATTGACTGAATGCAATGATAGTGTCAATACAAGTCCCATTCAAAGTAAGGGAAACGAAAACACAGCAAAAAAAGATAGCTGCGTGTTAAATAAAGAGAAGAAGCAGATAGATAACAGTGACGTTTGTTTTCAGGAAACATTGTTTGAGGAAATCTGGTGTTTACTCTGTTTAAATAATCTATCTCTCAGAATGTACCAGCAAACAATTCTGTATTGATTTTCCGGTAAATAGTCACTTTTAAATTGTGTTCAGTTTAAAAAGTCAACCATTTCTTATCTTCTAAATAAAGGTTGCATAAACTATTGCATTAACGCCCCCGCCGATGTCCAGGTTTTATGTCACGCCTCATATGGTGTTATATGTAAAATATCAGTCAAGTATTTTGTGTGCTGTTTTCTTGGTGTTACAGAAAGGGAAATGTGAATACCCTTACCATAGTGGACCATAAAGTCGAACATATTCTTAATAACCGATATTGTCAAATTAATTTTAGGATTTAAAAAGATAATTTTTGTCAGTAGTATCAGCATACTCTGCTTGTACACATTCTAAATATAATTGTCAGAAACACTTGTGCAACCTTAGAATTAGTATCAATGACTTTATATGCTACCAAGAAAAAAAAAATGTTTAGGTGAGAAAAGTGTGAAAAGTTTAAGCAGAGTGAATGCATTTGTGAGGCACCGTTTCTCATTTTTAACTCAAGACACTTAACCCATCCTCTGCCTCCCATCAACTCCACTGTAAAGGATGCCTGTTCAGTATTTACCATAGTCTACTTCCATATATACCTTTGTGTCACCAGTATAAGACAAGTATTATGGCAAAATTTCTAACTTTCCAGGTCTAAAAAAGAAACTGCTTAATTCTTTTTACTTCTATGTCATCTTTATTGGTTATTTCTATAAAAGTGATAAAAGTGCACAAAATTGAATTTCTGACATTAACTTAATTGTATTTTCTCACATCTAAGCTCACAGGTTGTGGAATATCTGGAATCCTGAAGCTGTTGGGAAAGGCATCCAGATAGTTCACATGATTTTAAGAATGGTGCACTGAAACAGAAGCAAAAAGTAGAATAAGAAAGAAGGGTGTTAAAATGTTTCATTGTTTTTTAAGAGCCCATTAAGTCTAATAAGTTTCTGTTTAATTATTAACTTAGCTCATGCCAGCCTTTCATTTCTACATACTATTATAAAGCCATAAATATAAAATACTTTTGTTCAGTTTACTATATATATTTTTTCCTCATGAAGATAGATGGCCGTCTTTTCTTTTTTTGAGTAATCACAGAGCAAAGAGCAACACAGCATTCCTGAAGCAGAAAAACATGAAAGAAGAGCAAGACAACAAGGAAAAGTGATTGATAGACATGGCCTAGATAATGATGAAACATTTGAATGTGACAGTGGCACTGTGTAAAATGTCAGTATGCTTTCAGCTGAGACACTCAATGTTTTCTCAATCAAACTGGGTTTTAAGGCTGTTTTTTTTTTCTTTAGCTGTTAACATAAAGCAATAAAGCAAAGAAGCCAATGCTGCACTGGACTTCCAGGGCAGTGATTGATGGGGCCATCTTCATGTGCTGTTCGGCCCTTAAAATGTCAACGGACTCAAATTCTGCATTCACACGAGTGGAAGACTTATGGTGTGAACAGTGCTAAGATAATGAAGCCTTCATAGTAAGATTTAGTTTTAAAGTACTACACATATTCACACATCAGTTACATCCCCCTTTTTTACCATACATATTCCAAAAGGTAATGAGAAAACCTCCTCGCTGGAGTTCCTCGTGCTCAGTATGAAAACACTTGATGTGTGCTTTAGTTTTTTTTTTTTTTTTACTGAACCACTGCCAGACCCGCAGCAGAGTTCACAGAAGCCATCCCTCTAGCAGCACTGCTGTGGAGCAGTGGTACAGTAGACACTGAGTTCTACCACGTTTGGCCAGCTTAATTAAACCTTTATTTCCCACACTTCCTCCCGTATGTTGCTTTTCTCATCTCTCTGCCCAAAGTATCTCTGTTTCTGAAAGTGCCAGGAACTACCATTTGGGTTTGTTTGTTGAGTGAGTGCTCACAGCCAACTGAATCAACAAGCTCACCGGTTAAAATGGAAATGGGCCTTCACTCTCGGTCGTCTGTTTCTGGCTCTTGTCTGTCTGACTGGTAGCAGCTACATGGATTGGCTCTTCTTAAATGAGCTCATTGTACACTGTGCTGCCACTAGAGATAAATCTTAATGACAGATAAGCATTGTGTGCATCTTAAAGAACCAGCTATGTTTGAGAAATTTAGCTTCAGCAGCATTTCCGACTTTAAGTGTGAAGTTGAAGCTAATGCTGATGTAAACAAATAGAAATACCACACAAATCCATCAACCATTGATTATCCAACAGCAGACAGACTTAAGCTTCTATGCTGTTTGTCATTCTCTGAAATATCAACAATGTAAGGTTAAATTATGCTTTGTAAAATAAAGAAAAAATATGAGTCAAAATTCTGTTCAATTTTGAATTAGATAAGCTTATTTTTTGAGAGATGATGCTGGTTGCTTTTGCAGATACCAAAATCAGTGGGATGTAAACTGATGAAATTCACACATGCTCATCACTTTAGAGGGGTTAGTTGTGGGTTGGAAATTGGCAGGACTGCTTTTGAAGTATGAAAAAAAAAAGAAGTAGAAAACATCCGTGTCAGATACAAGGCTGGTAAACCAGGGCACTGATGTCATAGTTTTGTACTTACCAGGTTCCCACAACTTTTAAATATGCCCTCTGCATTTAACCGACCCCATAGGGGGGCAGTAAGCTGCGTGCAGTGCCTGGGGAGCACTATGCAGTTTAGGGTCTTACAGGGAATCAGAGAGAAGGGTTTGGATAAGGACCTTCCTTTCCCCAACCACTCATCCACCACTTCCATGTGTGTTAGCTTAGACTCAACTGAATTAAACAGTGAAAGATATCATGTAGAGCAGAGGTCACGGATTAGCGGACCGCGGTCTGGAACCCGGACCCACCTCCTGGCTAATCCAAACCCAACCTGATTTAAAACATTTATAACTTATCGCATGTTGTCCAACGGCATTGTCTAATTTCACTTCGTAAAGACCTCCTGAATGTCCAGCACCAGGTAACACTAGTTTTAGATACAGCAGGCCAACCTGTGGGAAGCAGGGCGATGGGAAAGAAGAAGAAGACGATTAAAAAAAATGAAAGAAAGTGTGGACTGCTGGAAGAACAACGGTGAACTGGTGACAGAAAAGTGAAATAGTTTGCTCAAAGATGTACCTGCACATTTTGAGTATGTTTGGATCAACCTACAGTACTGCTGTGAAGCAGGATGCTCCACCATGAATATATTCAAAAATAAATATCGATCCAAGCTCAAAATAAGCTCTGTGATATGCGCTTTAGAATGGCTTTGTCTCCATTCAAAACCAGGCTTAAAGCTTTGCAGGACAGCCTAAAGCCCACTGCTCTCATTAAGCCATAAAAAAAACAACAACAACAACAAAAAAACAGTCAGTTCAGGTGTTTTATAAAATATGTCAATCAGGAAATTGTCTATATACCAAACTGAATGATTGTTGTTCTTTACTTCAAAAAACACTTTAGATTTTAAAATGGAAAAATGTTCAATTTTTTTTATATTTTTTTATAAATTTTTTTATTTAAAAAGTCAATGTATAACATGGATGCATGAACACGTTATTTTATTTCTGTGTTAAATTCTGTTTAAAGTAACAGGTTATAATTAAAAATGTCTCCGGACCTTTACTGGTTGATGATTTTCTTTATTCGAACCCCCCTGATTTTCAATTGGTTACCTCTGATGTAGAGCTTGATTGTGTGTTCAGGAGATCTTTTAGCTAATTGATGGAGGAGTATAGGACAAAGGGCAAATCCAAAAAACAAAAAACAGCAGCCTCGAAGATATTGATTTTAACACCCAAGAGTTAGGGTACTTTAATTTCATATCAGCTGTAATAAACATTAAACAGCTAATGTAGAGATAAGTTTAATGTATTTCTTCAGCTTCTTTCTGTTACAGTAACTACACATCTGTTGCGTGTTTGACAACAAAGTCGGGAAACAAATGTCTTAGCTCTCTTGATTCATGCATATTCTGTTCTCTGGTTGCATTAATTAGCAACTGATTTAATTTGTTAAACTACTTTTATATTTCAAATTGTTTGAAGTAATTTGGTTTTAAACCTATCAAAGGTAAAGGATGTCACATTAATTAAAGTTTGGTTAAAGGCATAAAGGGCTTTTTTAACGTCATCAGCATGCATTTCCTTATGGATTATTATTTTCTGTTCTTTTTTTGTATAGGGTTGAGTAGGGCTGAATTTTTAACATTTCAATTCAGTTCAATTTCATTTCAGTTCAATTCAATTCAGTTTATTTATATAGCACCAATTCACAACACATGTCATCTCAAGGCACTTTACAGTTCACCACATAATACAGTCAGATTGATTCAGTTTTCTATCTAAGGAAAACCAGTTGATTGCATCGACTCATTGACTCGAATCCAATCCCTCATGCTTAGCATGCTTGTAGCGACAGTGGAAAGGAAAAACTCCCTTTTAACAGAAGGAAACCTCCAGCAGAACCAGAGTCAGTGTGAGCGGCCATCTGCCGAAGTCCACTGGGGTAAAGGGGGAACACTGAATAACACACTGCTGAACAATTGCATAATTAAATAGTTTAAATAAATCTATTTAAATTAAATGCAATAATTTACAAAAAGTTAAATAATGTATTGATGGAGATAATTTCAAGAAAGTTGCAGGAAGTGAATAAAAACTGAATACCACAATGTTCAAACAAATGCATATAATTACTCACTTTTAAAATTACAGCCTCATGGATTAATTATAGCTATATCATCTAAAATTATCTACTGTAATCAATTCAGTATTAATTAATAGCTTATGTTTCGTTTAATCTTAATTGGTATGTAAGTGCTTCAAATATTATTAATGAATAATATTCATTTTGTTGACACATTCATTTTAGTTTATGCTGTGTTATTAAAAGTGTAATGATTATAATAGAAGCAGCAATGGTTATTGTTAGCAAAATGTGCAGATAAAAAGCAACATTAATTTCTTTGTAAATTAGACATTATCCATCATGGTTGGATTATAGATTGAGGAAGAGCTGAAAAATGAAACACAAAAAATATCTACAAATAACTAAAGGTTTATAGTCGCTTAACTAGAATCTATTCAGTGTTTGTGGACCTTCAACTTTAGAAACACAAAAAAACAACTCTGCTTTTTTCATTGACAGTTGACAATACAAAATGGGGGAATCAAACTGCTGTGGATTTTGCTTGTGTCTTGTACACTTGACTGCACTGGCTACCTGCTGCTAGATGTTTAGTGGTGCTGAACACACTTTTGCTTATAATGTGTAACTTTTCTCACCTACAGGACTGACTTCAGCACCAAACTCCCACATACATACAGTACAACAAATATATCCTGCTTTTGTCAGATCGCTTAGAAGCCTTCTGTGTCAGTGATGTGATAAATTATTGAATAAAAATCTAAATAAGTTGATTAGGACATTGTTATGCTATCATGTTATACATTGTGATATTATTTAAACAGTAATCAGTAACGATTTTCCTTGGTGAAACATGATACATAACATTGATTAAATTCACACAAACTGATACAACATTTTTAAAGCCATTATTTTCCATAAGTATAGCCATTACTTTGCTTAAAGCTAATGTAAACATGACATTCCAGTTACAATAATAGATTACACCAATTGAAAACTACATTTTCTATAAAGAAATATGGAATAAATAACATTAATGGTCCTTTTGTACTTGAAAAGATTTTTTACCTAGCCTGATCTTCAGATATTAAAATTGTTTTTGCACTATTTGCCTGCTGCTTATAATAATAAACTGAAAACTTGAACAATAGTGAATATCATACGCACTAATTTATGTATTTTCTAAACTTTTCCCTCACTTTGATTAAGTGCCTAAGAATAGCTTTGTAATAACTCATAGTAAACAAGAGAAAAGAGGAAAATTTGCACACTTCTTAAATGCTCCCAATGTCTTTTATTGAAAAATGCAATATTTCAACCACAAGGTCTTCCTCAAGACTCTATGCAAATAGTAGATGTTTTTCTAGGTCAAGAGCCAAATGTGACTATCCCCTCATTGGCTGTAGGTCATCAACATAAGCTGAATTCTGACATAGGAATCCAATAAATGGGAATATATCAGCCAGTGCACAGAGAGGCTAATGGATAGGTTCTTTATGTTGCACAAACACAAACAACAGACAAAGCAAAGGCACAAAAACAACAAAATAACTAAACAGCCCACAAAAAGGACACAGAAAACATAGAAATTCCAATAATTTCCATTTTAAAAGCTACACCATTGCAGTGCATCCGGTTTAAAATGTTTTATTCTTTTCTCCTGTTTGGATTTTTGGAATATCCTATACCTGGCCTGAACAAAACTTTGGATGTGCGCACAACCATTCCTTTTTCCTTTAGTCTTAGCAAAGCCTTGTACTCACTCATCCATCAATTTGGCGTGTAAATCTAAATGCTTCTGCCGCTTTCACTCCTGGTTCAGTGAACACCAACGTTGATATTGTATTCCGGGCGCCATGCGTGTCTTATCCATCTTGCCATCTATTTTTTTCTGTACTCTTTAACTCTTGATGTTGGACTTTTCCTCTTTGCTTTTATACATTGGGTGCTCGGCTTCATTGCTTCTCTAAAGACAAAAAATATTTAGGTCCTTCCTTGTTTCCTCATTGCGTGCATGGACAATATCGTTCATCCATTTACATTGTCCTGCTATGGTAAATACACTTAAAGATTGTTGTTTATTAGATAGAGCAAAAACAAGGCTTAACACACACAAAAAAATACCTTCGTAGGCACCAGAGTAAGTTGCTGGTGTAGAAATCTGTAAGGTTGCAGTACCTTACTAGGCCCATTTAAAACTAGCATAGATTAAAATTTTCAAAATCTATTTTTAATCCGCCAAATGAGTCTCATTAGAAAGTGTGTGCTTCCTTATAACCTCCTTTGTGGAGGTTCTGTTTTCATCAGCGTTGGTTTGTCTGTCTGTCTTTCTGACTGTTTTCAAAATAACTAAAAAAACTGCATAGTGTGCCTGACAGCAGATGATTACATTTGGTGATGATCTGGATCAAGAACTGGATCCAGGCAGTTTGTGACAGCTTTAGTGAGTACAGATATTAACTTAAGGTGGAAGTCAGAATATGTCGGGGGAAATGAGCTATTTGGTGGAGGTCTGTGCTCTCGGAATGCTTTCCAAGATAAATTTCGATGTATATTTATTGCTTAGATACTCTGCTGAACTTGAATATGTAAGCCTTTTTTAAACAAAGGTTAGGAAGCAGCACTTTATTTTATGGTTGTGCATACGGCACAACTGATTTTGTTATAAGAAGCTTATGAATTGTTATTAAATGCATTAAAAGATGCAACTATTTTTCTGTATCGCTGCCATATGCTGGGCATAACCTTTTTCAAAGCACCAGGGCCTAGCCTATATCAACACATTAATTTGGAAAAATATCACGATAAATATTTCAAAAGTAATACATAAAACAAGCAACATGTCCTAAAAGAACTTATTATCGTAATCCATAATCTGGCTTGGATCCTTTAAAATTCTGCTTTTTGGCAAAGCCTCACCGAGATGCATTCATCTCACGCAGAGTTTTCACGCTTGTCATAATCTTTGTGGGATACCACAGGCCACAATGGGTGACATCCTTAGTAATCAGCACCTGCTGCCTGTGACAACAGAGGTATATGGGCAGATGACATGTCATGCGGTCCCATACTGAGTCATCATGTGTGGGTTTGATAGAGGACAGAGTAAAGGTGTGAGTCTAGACATTAGAGAAAGGAGATCACAGTAGGAGACGGAGAACAGCGGCTCACATGCAGAGCTGGTGGCTTGTGAGAATGGCTAATGACGAACAAAGTCATCCTCAACTCTCATATGGGATAGGAAGTCATGGGTGTCAGCTCACACCCTTCCAGATGCACCAAAGCGTGAATGTCTCCTGTTGGCAAACTGTAATAACACCTCCCACAGTTGGAGATGATTTGGCTTTTTATGTGTGTTAGCAGGCTGTGAATGAAGCTTCCTTATTTAGGCAAACCCTAATTGCATTGCCAAGTTAAAGAGGTTTTTTCATATTCTTTGACTTGCAAAGCTCAACATCAACCAGGTGTAGCTATGGAAATCTCTTTACTTCAATTTGAGGATTCCTCTCTTTAGCTATCTCTAAACTCAATTCAATTTCTTCATTACCATTTTCTCCTTACCTTTTGAATAAGCATATGCCAGGGGGGAAAAAAAGCCTCCCACAAGGTGAAAATGGATTGTCTTCAATATGTAGAAACCACTTTGTCTTGCATTGCTGCAGTGCTCATTTACTGAGAAGAGGCTGCAGTTACTGATAGCTTTGGAAAGCATTTACCCTTTGATACTCTATATTACTGGGTGGAAATGAAGTGGTTGTTTTAGTTGTGAAGGAGTCCAGACACACACTCAGACACAAATTTCCCCACAGACATTCTCTGTCCTTGAGCGTTTAAGAGAGCATCTCAGTGAGCTGAAGAAATTATTTTTGCATTTGTAAGTAGGTATCAGTTACAATTTCATGCTCTAATGTCTCATTTCTAATTTTGTTGCTTTTAATTTCTTATTGCATTCAAGTTTCTGTGAGTTTCTATAAATATAGTTGATAGCCAAATAACTGAATCCCTTTGAGGTGCGTAATGCAATAAAAGAACCGAAGGTTGGATCTTAAGGTCAATGCTCCCGTCAAACGTGATAAAAGATGGACAACACTTCTGAGAATTTAGCCATCAATTCTGGTATTTGAAATCCCAGTGCACAACTGGACTGCAGTCTTTTTTTCTACCATGGCAACATAATGGACACACACAAAAGCAGACATCTTTTGAAAATACAGGTGCCACAATTTAAGGTTCCAGAAAAGCAGCTATTATCCTGTAGAACAAAAATGACCTAGGAATCAGGGTTCAGAATGACCCAGGAAAAACACAGTATGAACTTGGAGTTGGGCATGGATTATCTGCTGCTACAATGAGTCAAAAACCTGTCAGGTGTGGAGTAATCCTGAGCAGATTGCAACTGTGTGCCCCTTCTATCCAGCAAAAATGCCTCAGATAAAGCCAGGAACAAAAAACAAAACAAAAACTTCTGTACCTTCAAGTTGTAAAAGGAAGCATTTTAAAAGAAAATCTGTCTATTTTCAAAGCAGTTACAGGTCAGCCAGGAAATGTGTTTTCTTCATCTGGCAACCTTTGTTTGTATGAGGCCTCAAGATAAAAGGCACATTCATCCAAAGGTGCAAAGAATTGTGTCAAACTTCAGTCTGGCAAAATACAAAAAAACAAAAAACAAAACAACAACTTTAAAATGGTTAGGAACTTAGATTGTAGATACTATATCTATATATCTATATCTATCTATATAGATAGATATAGATATCTATCTATATCTATCAATATTTATCTATATATCTATATATATAGAGATATATATATAGATATATATTACTATATATATTGCAAAACCATTTATATATAAATTTTATGTGTGTGCCCACATCTCCAGAAATGCCTCTTTCCTTGTTGTTGTTTTTTTTATTCCACAGATTATAAAACATAGGTGCAACATTACTTGTGGATTGGGATTAACAAATGTGTAATGTTGAAATTGACATTTAAAATGTCTGTGGTTAATATGTCCAAAATCGCATACAAGAAATGTTATGGGCCTATTAACAATTTAATTTAGGGATTTCTTGTTCATTTTCCCATCTAGCTTTTAAAGCGTTCATCCAGACTGTGATCTGGGGTGTTTTTTTGGTTTTCAGTCCTTTCAATATTTGGAAACTTTTCCAAAAATTACCCTTTTTCCTTTCTTCAAAAAAAAAATATAAACTTGGTGTAGTCTAATCTATCATGTTAGTGAGATATAAATTGCTCTCTCAACATAAGAACTTTCATTGCAATATGGTTTGCCAGTGTGTGTTTTCATGGTGAAACCTGGTGGTGATCATCACACCATGAGCCGATGTGATGTTGGATGGACCTAAATACAGAGTTGGTCTAGAGAAATTTGTAGAGCCTGCAGCTTTTGCTATTTCGCAAAATCAAATAATTATTTCAGTCTTCCTATTTTTATCTCTCAATTTAGGAAAGATTAAAAAATAAAAAGCCCTGTTGTTGCATCCTGTTCATACACAGGGTGTCATGAATTAATTTAATGAAATGTTTCACATACTAACTTTAAAACACAAAGCATACAATAGGTAAATGCTTAACTTGCATTTATTTTAGATAAAATATATGATTCCTTTGATTGCCGTCTTTAGTGTAATAAAGGATATATTTTCTTATCTATACTTATAATAAATGTGCTTATATCCAATGTTCCTTTTTATTTTATTTTATTAAATTATGCTTAAAGAATAATTCATCTGCAGTCTTTTTTTCCATGTATACAGCTGCCTTTAATATGTGTGAAAAGCAATGAACAATTTTTACTCTATTTTGATCTATCAACATCAAAGAAGTACTTGTCACGATCTTAGTACTGATGACTGCTTTGATTACTTATTCCATTCATCTGCCTATCTCTGTCCAGCTCTCATTACTGTTCTCCTGGTCCACCTGCTTCAGCCTCTATTTAACCAGCCTTCAACCAGTCATCAGGGCCAGATTACTCGAACATTGGGTGAGAGTTCTCTACCGTACCTAAGTGTTTTTGATTGCCTGATCCTGGCCCTTCTGCCTCTGGGCATCCAAGCCTGCCTGTTCGTGTTCTGATCTGTTTGCCTGACCTGTCCTTGAACTTCTACTTGATTCTGCCTGTGCACCAAACCAGGAACTGATTTCTTACACCGTCCTGGATTCCCCTTCGATACCTCTTCAGAGCTCTGATCTCCTGGCTCTGACTCCTGAGCAGGTCCTCGACACCGGCTTTGGCTTTACGCTCCGGATTATCCTGCCTTTCCTCGTCTGCTTGGTTCCTGCCTGTTCTCCGACCTCTGGGACTTCAGCTTCTGGGACTCTCTGAGCGTCACCTGCCTCGTCTTGTAAGCAGCTGACTGGCTAGAACCAACCTCATCCTCTGGGCACCGACTGAACTTTAAGACCAGGTTAGTTACACACATTCATAATCATCCTCTGTCAGATAGACGGGGTCACTAATCTGTGTTCTCCCCCTGCAGAGGTTCCTAACTTAGATGCTGACTCTGTTCTCTGTAGTTCATAAATAAATGTTTTGTTAAACCTAAATGTCTTTCCGCCTCGAATCCTGGGTCCTTTTGTTCTGAGCCTGACAGTACTATACTAAAGTTTGTTTTATTTAAGAAGTATATATGAAAACGACCGCCCGTGCTTTAAAAAAAATTGTGATTTACAAAAGAAAGATGTTTGTAAACCCTGTAGGGTGCTCTGCTGTATTAAAGAAACTTCATTAAATCAGTTTCAGTTGTCAAGCTTCCCTTCTCTTCAGTGGTTTTATTTTAAAACTCAAAAACTAATTGACTTGTAATTTTGTTTGACAGTCTAATCCATCCCTCTGTTTAATTTCAGTCTGTCAAACGTTTAGTGCTGGGTTGGCATTCCACTATTGTGCACTGAACTCCAACATGAAGTCAAGCAAATAATTCTGCCACATTCAGCTATAAAGATATAGAACATCTTTAAGCTAAGGGGTACTTTGTTTTAGATGTGTTCTCAACTGGTTGACTATTATTGTGATACGTGTGAAGAAAGATACAGCTGTCAAAAGGCCAAGAGGAGGAGTTAAGTTCAATGCAAGGTCAGCCTTGAAACAAGTCATTGGTAAGTGACAGAGCAGTCATTACTGGCGGCATTTCGGCAAGGCATTAGATAGGATCATTAGGGAGTCATGGTGAATGTCATATTAGGAATGCTTGTGTTGAAAATTTATTGCTGATGTTGATGATGTTGTTGTTCTTTTAGTGATCTTGTAATTCCATCATGTTACTGATGGAACAACAGCTGTTTTTTTCTCTGTATTTTTTTATGACATTTACCATTTCCAGATAAAGTATTAATGTCCTCTGAACTTTTTTCACATTACAAAAAACATGAAAATATTTCATACATATTTTTTGTATCATAGACCAACACAACACAGACCATATCATAGTGTAGTGATACAAACATTCCCTTTGAGGACTGGTGAACCAGAACCGGAAAGTCTGAAGGAAAGGTCACAGTGATCAGTTCAGGGAAAAGGAAAGTTGACTGAGGCTTGAATATAGGCTTATAGCTGGAGAGAAACTCACGTTTGAGGGGGCTCTTGTCAATCCTTGAATCCAGTTTGTGGGGAATTAATCCAGAGGAGAGGGAACTCGTTGGAGAGCTGACAGGTAGACATAGGTTGGACCCAGAGGAGTAAAGGTGCGGACTGTCACTTGGTTTTCCGATGAGGACTTGAAGGGATCATGTGGAGGTTAACCCCTGCTCAGTGTGTACTCAGTAATCCTTCCAGAGGTAGAAGGTCCAGGTTATCCAGTTACACAGGAAAAGGCTTCCTGCCGAAGAGCAAAGACAAAAACAAGATTAGACTCAGAGGAACAAAGCTTCGGTTAGACTCTGCTAATCTCTGCTTGGCTAGAGTACCCAAAACTGGCAAACACTCTGGCGTCGAGGTAGTGACAGCCCGCTGCTCAAATACTCCTCCGGTAATGATCCAACAAGCCGCAAGTGTGCAGGGAGGCCCAATGAGGAACAGGGCACCACCTGGTGGTGGAGAGAGAAAAACACAAAAACAACCCACACAGACTGGATTCCTAACAAAGAGAATATTTCAAAGCTACAAAACACCTAAAGTGTGGCTATAGATGAAATTTGTAAAAGAAAAAAGCAAAATAAAGAGGAATCAGAGCCACTTAATGTAACACTGAACAAGATGCAGAGATCACTAATTTGGGTCTAATAATCGTCAACATAACATCTATTACTGGTGCAGCATGAACTCCAAATTCTTCAGTGTCTAAATGTGTTTGTGACTAAAAGTAGTGCAAGGTGCTTGGATTTGATAACTCCACATACAATTATAGGCCAGTTGCCATTTATATAGCCCAAAACCTGTCTACGTCTTTAATTTGTCAAATTTCTCAACAGTTTATACCATCACACTGACAACACCGAACCAAAACAATGCATAATTGCACCATATATATTTAATGCTCTAAACTTCCATATCAATATGTTTTTAGAACCATGTATATTTTTTTCTCCTACACTGTTTACATTTGATCACTGCTGCATTTTAATGAAATGAAAATGTCATGACAGCTGTACAAAACAAAATTTCATTTTGTATACACTCTGTGTATATATATTGACAATAAAATTTGTGTAAGTCATGTGCTTTTCGTAATAATGGTGCCCTAATGTTGATCTAGGTGGCTAAAGCGTGTCAGACGAGTTAAGGTTCAGGTACTTGACTGCTTTAGATGGGCGCTGTAAACGCAGTCAGCAGACTTGTGAAATGAAGTATAAAGAGGAATAAGAAGTGTGACAGTGATGAATATGACCCTGCAGCAAAAGCTGGCTTCAGTGTAACATTTTCAACTTTGTTGTAGATTCCGCTAATGCTTTTCCTTTGGGTCGATAATTATTTTTTAGTTGAACCAGATTCAGTTTTTCATAAAAAGGGCCAGACATTTTTATAGTTTAAACAAAAAAAAAGAGAAAAATCTGACTCTTTTCATGCCTCTTATTAATAATTAGTAAACAAGTATCCATGTTGGTTAGAAAAGTCTGCTTTTATAACTTATCGGATTTGTGCTAAAGCTTCCTTCTGTTTTTGCTGGATTGTGTCACCCAGCACTTTAGCTCAAGCACACTCTTACTTATATTTAGACGTTTTCATTCTGCAGCCAACATATGTTGCTTCTAACCGAGACAATAAAACAAGGGGTTTAAAGATAACCAAAAAGCAATCAACATTTGGCAGCACTTGTCAACCAGTGAATGATTTATGTCCGATCGAAGCTGCGTTTTACCCCTCTCCCTGCCACTCAGGGGCTGGTGTGTTGTTGTGAAGCAGAGGTGCTCCTCGCAGTTTGATTGGAATGGCGTGGAGTTGCAGCACATGAAAAAAGAGCCAGTGTCACCTTGTCACTCTCAGGCATGCCGCCAAACTGCTGGCGGGGGGTTGGAGCAGGCATGTTGCCGAGGAGGGGTGTGTTGAGCACTGTGGTGATGAATCATTGTGCTGTTCGACTCTTTTTCCTGCCCCCTCCCTCCCCCAGTGCCTCACCCCACCCTCCGCCTCACCCCATCACTAACACTGTAATTATCCGCCTGCAGAGGGTGGGACATCTGCAATAACAATAGAGTTTGATCATTTGTGTGTGTTGAAGACAAGAGTGACTTACAATAAAACGTAGAGAGGCTGATAAAAAAAAAGGTAATTTTGGGTGAAATGTGATTCTGTATTTCTGTCTGATTTAATATCTCCTACTTCTTTTTATTCATTCACTGTCATAAGCAATACTCTCAATTCTTGCATGTTGGCAGCAGGTGCGCTATTCTTACATCCTGTCAACCCGATCCATCAGAGGACCTACATGGTTCATCTGAAGCTACACTACAACCCAGAGCTCTGCCCATTAGAGCCCCCCGTTCTGCTGGAGTCTCCACACACTCAACATCCAGAAGCTGATCTGTTGGGGGTTTATGTGTGGCACATCTGATTAGAGACTGAGGGCCGAATGTGAAGTCACCCAAGATCAAGGCCCTGCGCTGAAATAGATGCTCCCATGGCAGCACGGCTGTCACAACAGCCGAAGCTCCGCGGTGGATACGAGAGGTGGGTGGAAGTGACCCTGAGGGTCTCTGGGTATTGCTGACACACATGCTCAGTCGCAGCGGTGGCTGTTGGAGATCAGGAGTGATAGTGATGGGTTCTGATATTTAATCATCCAGCAGTTAAAGTCATTTTTTTACTGAAAGAGAAAGAAAAACAGACATGTTTGTAGATGGAGTAAGTGTTTCCAAGTTAGTTGAGGAACGTAAGACAATCTCCACACTTTCTGGATGAAGGTATATTTTTTCCTTTAGTAAGAAAAACACTGATATAAATAAAAACTATGAAGGAGGATTCTAACGTTAATTTGAATAATATAATGCTTTTATCTTTAAGGCCTTTTGAATATTTGTCAATAAATTATCCAGACAAAATCATGATAAATATAAAAAGTTAGAAGTAAATTTTTACTCTGTATCATCAATATATCTTTAAGGGCCTTTATTCCTGTAGATACAATCAACCAAAATTAACTCTGAGTTAATTTATTTTTGGTTGAACTGTTCTGTGAAGGCTCTTGAATTGATTACTGGAGCAGAGTCTTTTACAGATCTCCCTTAAAAGTCGATCCGACAGCTGCAGGTGATCCAGAGAGCTTCTGCCCGCTTCCTAAACAAAAGTAAAAAATGAGGCTCATCGCCATAGTTCTAAAGACTGGCTCCCTGTACTTCAATAATAGACTTAATGTTTATAATTCTTATGTTATTTATGATTATGTTATTTAGTTATTCAATAAGTGAAAGAATTAGCACCTAAGTCCTTGACAGCTTGTTGTCCATGTATCATCTGCTCTCACCTCTCAGATCCTATGGCTCCAGTCTACACCCGTAACCAGAAACAGAAACAGACATGGAGAAGCAACTTTTAGTTCTTAAAAACTCAAAAGGTACTAAAACCCTGAGTTGCTTTAAATCGAGACCAAAACAGATTTGTGTAGATTGGTCTTTGTGGTATCTAAACATCATTAGCTACATTTGCAGACTAAATTCCCTTTTTGTCATCTGTACTTTTAACTTTATTATTTCTCATTGTTATTATTTTTATTTCTATATTTTTTTTGTACATTACTTTGAATTCTACTGCTAATAGAGCATGCTGTATAAATAAGCTTTGTGTTACAGTACAAGGTTAGGACTATCATATTAAAAAGTACCAGAGTTTACACTTAAACTTTAGAGATAAAACAAGAGTTTTTATCTTTAAGTCTTTGATCATTTATTGTCTATCACGTCCTAAAATATTTCTTGTGTTAATTCACCTTCTATCTTCTTAGATGAGCAACAACTATCATTTCAATATACGTGTTGAAAGCAGTCTGTGTAACTGAGATTTTCAGGGCTCTGTCTTTTCCAGGTCAAGCCTTCCAAGGTCACTGATCTGCATCTCTAATTATCACCTGAGGGTGTCAGTTCTGCTCCGAGGAATGGGAACCCAATCAACATAACCCCCACATCTACTCCCTCCCTCCTAGGGCCAATGTTAGCATTTGTGTCAGCTGCATGTATTAACTTATCACACATTTGATCACAGTGTTGTGTATTTATCAGCATGTCTGCTCTGCCTCAGTGTGAATGATCCCTTTCAGTTCGTCATGGTGCTGATGTCTAGTTAAGCACTTTTTAAGACAGCTTTGCTATCTGTCTTGCCTCAGTGGATTTCCCCTGATTTCTGTGAAATGAGACAATATGAGGGACCAGCCGACATCTCATTTGAAGACTAATTGGGTTATTCAGAGGGCGGCTGAGAGTGTGCTTTGCATTAATGCCTTAATATGTGCTCTTTGAACTAGAAAAAGTTAAGTCATGTCTTTATCTCATGGATAGGTGAAGATACATTATGCTGTGTGTTACAAAAGTCCTACAGAAGCAATCTGCACATCTCAGATGATAATTAAAGGAATTGACTATATGTAACTGTACAGTATGTTTGTTCGCACGTTGATGATTTCACAGAATGGCAGCTGTGAAATGTGTTTAGAAAGAAGCAGTAAGACATCTGTGATGCCAAGGAGAGTGGTGATGTGGGAAAAAAAACCAAACAAACAAAAAAAGCTTATTTTCAGTCTTTCTGACTGCTTTATCCCTACGTTTGCAAACCTGTTTTTACAATACAAATCACAAGGTTGGAAGAAGGTTATACATTTAAAAGAGCTGTATGCCTGAACACACACACACACTTAGCTGCTATGTTAATTTAGCCAGCAGGAGAATGGAAATATCACTTTATGCAATAATTGCAACCTTTTCTTTTTCCAAGAACCAGGGCATTAGTGCACTTGACTTCCAAATCAACACTTACATAGAAAAGGAGAGGGAGATTAAAAGAGACATAGATATCATAAAAAAAAAAAAAAATCCCCTGCAGGGCTAGAGGAGACTGGAAGAGACTAAAGAGCCTTCACATAACCTCTGTGAGCATTCAGAGGTTCTACCTGGAGGCACAGTGGCTTTCGGGGGATTTTGAATTTCACCTTTGTCACCAATTATCATTTATGTCAGTTTCAGGATTTTGTACTTCTAGGCTGCTTAAATAGACTATTTATTCAGGAGCACCAGTGGAAAAGCAGAAAAAAGCAAGAAATAGAGACAAAAAAGGAAAAACCAAATTAATAAAGAGGAGAGAGAAAGAGAAGCACTGATAACCTCATCTTACACCCTTTCCTGTTAAACCATCGCTCTTTGTGACTCGTGTAATTAACACACAAAGCACAGGGAGTGAAAGAGCTAGCTTCAATTGGTCCCTGTGAGACCCTGGTCTCAGCCTTCAAATAAGATATTGCCGCATAGCCAGTATTTTACTGAAAGCAACGAATAGATTTGTCTCCTGGCAGACACAGCAAATATTTCATCCAGGGTATGCCAACAGCTTAAACCCTTGCTGGTATTACTGTGCCTAAAACTTGTTGGGGGTTCTGAGTCCATGTGGGAATTTTTTCACTGTATCAGTTACTTCAAAAATGCACTCGACCATTTAGAGGAATATTTTTAACGCTTATTCTCTTCCTTTGAAACAGCAGTTTGGAAAATGTCATAGAAAACCTCTTCTTTGTGTCTCTAATTGGCCAAATTTGCAATTCCATTTTCCCATAGTGTGAAATGGTCGTGAAGCTGTAGGGAGCGAGTGGCTCCTCACAGCAGCTTCACTGGACCTACCAGAGGAGGTAATTGAATGACTAAAAGCAGATCATTATTTGGCTGCCTTCAGTTCATTGGATGTAAAAAAGATGCTTGGGCAGAACTGGCTGAGAGCTTTGCAAACATTGGATTGTCTGGAAGCTTATTAAGAAAAAAATGCAGCTTTGCACTGAGAATAACTTGTACTCGTATACTCTTTGCCTCTGTTCTCATAGTATAACAGGATAGGATAAAAGGAGAGGTGGTTTAATCTCATAGGAGACTGCTTTAACATCCTTTCTCAGTCCCTCTTATCATCTGTGTGTGTAATGACTTTAATAACTTGTAAGAATATTTTAAAGGGTGTAAAGAGTCTTAAGAAGGCTTTTTCTTTTTTTTTTCTTTCTACAGAATAATTCAAAAGGATGCACCTTCAAGTTTGTGTGTCCAGTCAGAGCTGCGATGACAACTCTTTATTTTTGTTCTTGTGCCAGAGAACAGGAAGGGTTTTCCAGTCAGGAGGAACTGGTTTACTTATTCATTGGCTTTTCTAGTTCGATCAGACACAAGATTTCTCTGAGATGATAAATGGCATTCAAAGGAGCCATGGTTGGAGAAGGGGAGGAGGTAAATAATGGAAGAGCCTGGCAAACAAAGGATTCTTCATGATGCATCGTCTGAATGCATAACAAAGCCACAGGTGTATGTGTGTGCTTGTGGGAATGTGTCCGTTAGCAGCACCGGTGCTTATGGAACGTTTCCTTGTCTCACTGTTGCCAGACCCCTGCATGAGCCTTTTGCTGTTTTGAAGCACCTCCTCTGTGAAGTGACTGCCGGAATGAAGATGGTGCATTTTGGCAGAGATAAAAAAAATAGAACAAATAAATATATAAAAGTGAAACCATCCCCCCAAGAGTGGAAATGTAACTCTAATGCAGTAGGAGAAGGAGGGAGGGAAGGATATTAAGGCTAAGTGAGGGCCTGGGGTCCACTCAACTTTTACACTCCTACTCCAAGCTGCACCATTTGGATCCCTGGTACATTTCCTGCCATGCAACACTAACACACATATACCCCCCGACACACACATACAGACACAGTTAGCTTCCTGTTTCCAGCTCTGTTCCATCTGAACTCTTTTTTTAGCACTGAGCTGAGCAGTCTCAAGGAATCGGTTCATTTAAATGTACATAATTTGCCCTCACAGGCTCACTCTTGGTCTCACGGTTCCCCTGTGGCGCTGCAAAAAAAACAGCCCGGGAGAGACAAGCATGGAGAAGAGGTTTTATCTGGGAGAAATCCAGTGGTCTGTGCAGAAGAACAGAGTGGGAAAAAAAACAAAAAGAAAAACAGGCAGAGTGAGAAATTCAGGTACACTGGACATTTATTCCCTCGAGACTTTAATGCCAACACGTGTTTTTATCTGCTCTCACCACCGGATTCTTTTACTGGAAAAGCACAAACACTGTGTCGCACATATCATCCCAGCGAAGTGAAAAAAAGAGAAACATTTTGACAGTTTGAAATATCTACATAGAATATGAAATGGGTCACTTTGGGGAAAAAAAAAAAAAAAAAAATACACAAAAAAAAGAAGAGTTTTTGCTGGTGTACTGTAGAACCTTACAAAAGTGCTCAGCCCCTTAATACTCTTTGGTTAGGACCACAAATTTCGGTGGTTCAGAGTTAATTGTAAAAATCAAAACAAAGCTAATGCATAGTTTTGAACATTTCTAAGAATAATACCTATGCATTCCTATGCATGTATCACAACCGAGTCAATACTTTGAAGAATCCCTTTTTGCTTAAGCTACAGTTTACACCTCAAACTTTTACTGTCTGAAAAGCAAACAACATTTTGTTTTGTATACATTCTGTGTATACACAATGACAATGAAAGTTGTCTAAGTCTAAGCCTAAAACTGCTTTGCACATCTGGAGACAGAAATATTTGTTTATTTTTGGGAAATGGTTTGGAAAGATAATGAGCTTCTGTGAACATAAATGTTCAAATTTTGTCACATTGTTCTGGACTTTGACTAGGCCGATCCAACACTTCAAGAGGCTTTGATCTGAAATAGTCCATTATAATTCTGACAAAATACTGTGGTGTCTGTTTTTTTTGGTCTTGCAGGTTTTGCAATAACTATATTTATATAAATATACATCTATATAAATACCCATGTAAACACCATGTGTAACAACCCTGTATAATGAAAAAAAAGGCTGTCATATGTGGAAACACTACGGCATATATCCATTCACCTTTTTCTTCCTTTGGCACATTCTTCTTCTTTGACTATTTAAGCTGATGTAATGATGAAATATCTCCACCGTGAGATCAACAAAGTCAATCAATTTCCTCAGCTCAATTCATCTTATCATTTATTTTGACCTGCAAAATCTACCGTAAATGCAAATCTTCATTTTTCATTACAACTTTAAAGTTATCCCCGACTTTGCATAAAATGCAGATAGAATATAAGGAAGTTGGTGGTTGTAACATGGAAATATGTGAAATGGTTTAAGGTGTACTGGAACGTTTAAAATTACCTTTATATTTAGACAGAATGTCTTACTTAAAAGAGATAAAAGATGAGGATACATTTTAAGATACCTATTAACTTACAATAAAACTGCATGTCTGCATGGTAAAAAAAATTAAAAACAGGTCAGGGGGAAAAGGCAAAAACAGAAATGAAAGAAGAGAAAAGGGGAGAAAATCTGCCCTTTGTCAAATTCGACATTTGGCCTTTTGCTGATCAGTTGGCGATTGCGTTGACAGTGTTGTACAAAATGGAGGAGAATGTGAAATGCACAATGTGTTGTCAGTGCAAGGGATCAAAATTCCTCTGATCTATTTGCTTGTTTCTTTGTATGAGTGGTTTCTGAAACTGGGGATTTAAAAAGCCTTTGTCTTTACGCTGACCTGTAGTAGCCAGGGAAGGAGCAGTAGAGCTTTGAACAGAGATCGGGTTTCTGACAAATAAACCAAGCAAACCCTTACAGCTGAATCTTTGCAGGCAGAACTATCTTACTATTAAATAATTAGACAATGAAAAGGAATAAGATACGGCTTACAAATATGGGCTTTGTGAAATTTTGCTAATTGATCTCTATCGTCAAAATCAAGTTTAGTGCACAATTAAATAGGTTAAAGATATATATATATATAAAACTGCTGAGGGGAGAGAAAACTCTTTTATATATATATATATC
>NW_015150805.1:473161-507429 GCF_000732505.1 Cyprinodon variegatus
ATATATATATATATATATATATATATATATTTTTTTTTTTTTTTATTATTATTTGTAATATCGATGCCTGTAGATTCATCGGAAATCTTTAAATTACCATTGAACAAAGCTGTAGGGGCAAAAATTAGAATCATAATCTGATTCCCTGATAATTTCTTTTTGATTATTTACAGACAACCAGGAATGAACTGTGATCTTTTCTAGGTCAAAACATTTGGTTTATAAACTACCTGAAAGACCAACCAGTTGCTGAAAATTTTTTAAAGATATTTTGTGTTTGATGCAGTGCTATAAACATAGGTTTAGCTGAACAGGTATCAGAGGAAATATTTCGTAACAGATAAGGCATTTGGTTATTAAAACATAATGTTTATCATGCTGCAGTGGTAGGAAATGTCAATACTTAAACTGCACACAGTGTAGTCCATCTCTGATTTTTTAATTACATTTTAACCTGGAGAGACTTAAATAGACTTAACTAGAGAGTTTATTGACACGTATTAATTTAAAAGTTTTTGGCGCTCAGATCCCAGCAGAAAACATGGAACTGAATAATGCTGATGATGATAGTATGGGTAGATATATGATATTAGAGACGTCTTCCTCTTGGGGCCCAGACACTGGTGGTGGACTGTAAGATGAAGGAGGAAGGGAGCTGAGATGAGTTGGAGGTAGACCAGGGCAGTAAAGGTGGGTTTTTGCTGGTTGAAGACAGGAACTTGACTCTGCTGAAGCAGCTTATGAAGGAGACACTTGGATGCTATTGGCTGCTGAAGAGGCTAGCGGAGCAGGAGAAGAAACACACTTTTAACAAGCAGAAACAGAGGGAGATCCAGAGGATCTTGCTGCTGAACATGAAGGTAGATCAGAGGATGTGGAATCTGGAGGTGAGTCTTCCAGATTAAAAATACTGCATGGCTTCATATCAACGGTACTAAACTCTATATCCAGAGCCTAGCTACAGATTTAAAGCTTGTAATATTTTAAGACCTTATATGAAGACTATGAAAGTACTGAAATGCTCAACAGTAAATCTAATAGAGTTTATTTTCCCCCTTCATCTGGAACCCTTTTGTTTTTCCTTTCTAAAAGGACTCTGGTGATGTTCATTTGTGGTGTGAATATGAACCCATCTACGGGGATTGTCCTTATCTTTGGATGACACTTTATGCATGATGCAGCAATTTTAGGAAACGGTATGATGGTCTTTTTTCTGTTGTGCTCTGCCTGGTTCAGATCTGAAGACACTCCACCAGAGGGCCTCCTGGGGGCTGGTTGCTGGGGTGGGTGTGCCATCTACTGCTGTACCTTCCCACAGGTGCAACTCATCTGTTCATCAATGTCAATCTTCAAGCAGCATAAAAGGAGCAGATGGCCAGTAGTCCTTCTCCTGAGTGTTAACCATCTCTGAAGGCTTGACAATACCAGTGATTGTTTAAGTGCAATTATATATTCAATGAATCAGATATACTGTAGCACATTCAAACAATGTTCTTGATAAACTTCATCTATCTGAGTCCAATCCTTCCTGCATGTTGGTCAAAAGCCTATAGAAAACCATGAGAAGTAATTTGACATTGTTAATGACATCTATCAATCTATGCTACTCTGTTGCTGCATTAAATACCGTAAAGTAAAATTACTCTGATGCAAAATTTAAATTTGAATCTTTGTTTGATAACTTTGTAGCTTAAGGACTATTTGGTTAAGAAACACAAAGAAACTGAATTTTCTGACTGAAACTGAATTATAGATCTGAAAGTAAAAGACAAACGGAATTTTGAATTCAATCAAATTAATCTTTTTAAACAATCAAATTCTATCTATTTAATGTCTTTGAATTTGTGAATACATTTTTTAACTCATGCATTTGATTCTAAATTACATGAATGCATCTCAATTTTTATGACTGATACTACTACAACTAATTTACTTCTATGTTATGTAAAGTTCTTCCTCTAGAGGGGTGGACCTGTCCAAAGAGATTGAATTGTCTGCATTTAAAAACTCAATATCTAACCTATGCAAGTAAATTGAGGCCTTTAAAGAAAGGTTTAAGAGTTTAGTAGGAAGCTATGCTCACTTTCTTTAACATTGGTGCAAGTTTTTATTTTTAAATCATGTTGCAGCGCAAAATGTAGAGCTTTAAATAGCACCATTAGCTGTAATGAGATGCACATAAAATTAATGCTGCAGGGTTCCCCTGCCCCCTTTTAACTCCGCCCGTCCCTTATTTTCAAAATTAGTATGTTTGTGTTATAACTTTCTCTAACTGGGAAATGTCTTGTTTCTTTTTTCAGGCGCATTTTCTGATAGCCTTCCTTGCCATTCAATGTTTTTGTCAGCCAAAATGAACCATGCTCTGTTGTTCAGATGAAAGTGTTCTTAAGCTTTTGAGTTTCTAAAAAAAAAAAAAAAAGAAGGATGCACCTATTTCTTAAATTGTTGGATATATTTTATTTAACAAACCAGCTGTTCACAATGCATATTATAATTTATTTATTATGACTGGGATGGTTCCACATTTAGAGGAACCTCTAAAATGACCTTAAATGCCAAAACACTGAAAAAATCTGTTTCCAACCACTGATATAGAATGTTAGAGTTCCTGTTTTTATTGAGACCAGAGGGCAGGCATCGAGTGGAACTTGCAATGTTTGCTACACCAGCTTTCTCCAGCCTCCATGTACAAACACCCAGCCGATCCTCAGAACACTCAGACTGTGGAAATATGTTTTACTACAACAAGCTTTGATGTCTAACTAATTCTTTCGTAATGATTACGGTCACTGGCAGGATCTAATTAAGATGTGTAGG
The DNA here is from genome assembly GCF_000732505.1 of Cyprinodon variegatus. Lineage (NCBI taxonomy): Eukaryota > Metazoa > Chordata > Actinopteri > Cyprinodontiformes > Cyprinodontidae > Cyprinodon > Cyprinodon variegatus. The sequence goes on from NW_015150805.1 coordinate 475,979, forward strand.
AGTGTTTTTTTCGATTAGTACCGAGTGACGCTGAATTTCAGCCTCTTTATTGCCGTGCTCCTGTATGCTGTCATGCCAGTAGCACACGCTCAATTAGCGGTAGCAAATAATCTGGCCTTTGGCTGAAACACTCTGGTTCTTGGCAAACTTTGCCTGCTGTCATGGCAACAAGTGACTCCCTGACATTTTCAGTTGGGTGTGTTTATCACCTCACTCTCTCCTGATGTACGCCTCTGACATTTTGGAGGGGGTGAATCTGGCACTTTGTGGGGAAGCAGCTATCCTCTGGGCTCAGGAGCCTCTGTGTGTGATGGGAAACACAATCTGCTATTTGTATGTCTGTGTCTACATGTGGTTCCATTCACTCAAGAGCAGAGCCTCTTTGACATGTTTTAGTGCCAACTGTTGAATTAACATTAACATCTGAACAATTAGTTGCTCCACGTAAATGATCTTTTATGGTAACATTGTGAATAAGTGCTTTGTTTTGTATGATTCATTTTAGACCTTTTTTTTTTCCATGTGTGAGAGACATAGCTGTTCTATTAATTCTCGTCCGTGTGTTGAAATGTGGGAGTGCAGTCCTTGCGCTTACGTCTCAAGTAATTGAAAATTGAACAGAACAGTAAAGTTGTGGGCTCATGGCTCATGGCCTAATTTGGCAGATGGCTCACTGAATCTCTCTGCGGAGCCATTCCCTAAAGTTTGATTGTGTGCAGTGTGTGCTGCTTGTGTAACTCCTCAGAGACAAAGCGTCCTCTTAATGATTCAAGTTTACATCAAGATCAGCAGTGAAGTTTCGAGCCAGAAAAGGGTTCCAGACCTTTGTGTTGGTATATCCGATCTTTTAGCTTTTTGCCCTCTGCCCTCCCTTGTGGTCCCCTTCACCTTGCGAGGGCTCATTACCTCCTCCAGCCAGTCACCAGGTTAATGTAGTCAGTTAACAAGGCTTTCCCTGAGCATTTGATGCCATGCATTTATTCTAAATTAGTGGGTCCCTCCGATAAAGAAGCAGGGATTACTTTATCCCCACTTTGCCAGTAATTTGACTTTAATGTGATTATGCACTTTATTATAACCAGTAGAGGCATCCTGTAAACCGCCAATGCAGACGCCTGAAGGTATAATGACATAGAAAGGCTCTTTATTTCCTCAAATAAAACCTATATGAGCATCTTCCCATAGGTGGGATTCTTTAACAAGACACAAAGGCCTTTTTGAAGCAGAAAGACGGGGAAAAAAGTTTTAAATTCAGGCCAAAATAGACAATGACATCAAAACTTTTCTTTTGTTACTTTTAGGTAAAAATTGTCAATAATCCAACCATTGGAGAACAATATTTACATTCCGACTGGCTATAGCAGATTGGAGTTCACCTGATACTAGATAAACTAAACTAAAATAGATATTATTATTAAAATCTGGCATCTTCGGATTAGATTTAGATATTTTTTTCTTTATTTTTCTTAAGTTTTCTAACTTATTGGATGTTATTGGTATAGAAGAGAAGATATCAACTTCTGGGAACAATCTTAGGGTTTGTAGAGCATCCGTAATTTATATTTTTACTCCGGAAAAAATAAAATGTTGCAATCAATTACTCAAAAACTGTCAGAGCAAAAACTTTACCTCATGACTAACTGATAACAATTAATTAAGCATTAAAGATTATGTTATCAAATTAACAAAAATAGAAAGTTCTAGTGTTTAAAATAAAAAAAGCAAGAAAAATAACATATAAAATAATACATTTGGACAAAAGAAACCCTTTACTGATTTTTTTTTCTCACATAAACCTTGTTAAACTAACACTTAAGTTAGATAATCTACATGTGTTAACACAGTGTTAACAATTTGTAGTGGCAATATATACTTTTTACTGTATATTCACTTTACCTCAAAGTAGCACAACAGACTTACCAGACAGAAAATAGCATTCAAATTCAAAGAATATATAAAAACAAGAACTTTAACATAAGTCTTTTCACCTTTCACTTTTTAAGCAAATTGAGTTGTCATTTGGATGTAAATGATGTCATCTTTTTAATATCTTTTCAAACAATTTTTGCTCAGTGGGAGACTAGACTAGTAGACTACTTTATTTTTAGTTTTCATTTAAAAAAGTAAATGCATTTAGTTACAACTTACTGTTTTTATTATTATACATAATTAAAGTAGCTTATAGGTAAAAGCTGATTTCAAGATGACAAAATAAAAGTAAATGAAGATCTTATTAAACATATTTATGCAAATAAAACAATGAATATTGAGCAAATACTTTATTTTTAAACATGATAAGAATGAGATGGATGTAAACTAAAATTACAATTTTATAAATGAGAGCCATTTTAAAGGAAATTAGTAATGATCTGCCATAAAAAGTTTGCATGTTAACGCTGATGCGGGAACATTTAAGCAATTATTTAAGGAGAAATGTAGCAGAAAGAAAAGGTCAAACCTCTCTCTCCAAACTTTACAGCAAACTTAATTGCGGTTTTGGTTTTAATGTCTTTATTATAAGGATGTGATGCTTATACCTCAGTATTTTCTTCATTGATAAATTAATATGATATTTTTCTATAAAACTCTTTTTACCTGCTTGAAGATATTACCAAACTTTGAACATTTTAGGTGTTCTATGGCTGTGATTTTACTCATCATGAAAACATGAACTAAAAATATATAGGTGTTGATGGTCATAGGCGTAGTTTATTTTGTCTAGCATCAGCTACCCTACATAGATTTGGGTATTTTCAGATACTGCTGTCTCTTTGTAGTTATTCAAGGCTCTTTAAGAAAAAAAAAACATTTTATTTGTATGATGTGCTTTTCACCTTCCTTTTTCTACTAAAAATTAGGAAAATATATAAATTTTAAACCAGAGCATATCTATTTCTCAGGAAAACGGATACTTGCCGTTGATGAATTGCAGATGGGTTAATGAGAGTACGGTTGTTTGGTCTCTATGTGTTTGGTGGGTCTGCATAAGGCTTGCAACTGTGACCTTCAAGGTAATTTATGGGTGTTGCTGTGGAAATATTGGGTACTGGATTAGCTTCTAAATGCTGTCCCGTCCTTTTCTACCAAAAACAAGAGATGTGTCCAAAATGTAAGCATAAAGTTGGTTATTCCCAGTGTGGATTCAACTCCCCCAGAGCTGCCACATCTACCATTTCTATGATGATGAAATATGGGTCATGACTGAGAGAAACATATGTGGATCCTGCAGGAATCTTGTTTTTTTTGTTCACATTGTGTGATCTTTTGTTCATTTAAAGGAACTGCTTCAATCAAAAGGAGTTAGTTGAGGTGAAAAGAGCATCAGATCAAGATGCTTTTGGATCACCTATCTGCTATTCTCCATATAACGTGTTACTGGTAGAGACCTATAATTTACAGGAAGGGATTTTGCCTCAGAATGAATGGTGATCCTATTGAATGAGATGTAGAGTCATTAGGGAAATTTATATCAAGCTTTCCTCCTAAGAACGTTACCTTGTTACAATTTAAGAAAAATAAGCTACTCAATAAAAAGATAGAAATGTTGTAAGATTAGTATAACTTCAGCAAACTCTTCCACATGTTCACCAAGGTGTATTATTATTGGAAAGGCTCATATTTTTTTGGATTTCCTTTGCTTTGCCTTTAACCAGTTGAGTTAAATAGGATTTTATTCAAAAAGGTTGATAACCACCATAAAAAATACTTTTCCTGAATGCTAACAATTGTAAGCACTGAGTGTTATTAATATTGTTAAGTAATAAAATAAGTTGTTGTTAATCGGAACAACCATTTACTGAAACACCATCCACAGCTAAGATTTTATACAAACAGATGAAAATGTTACTAGGTGGAAATGCTTTTAAGTAACTTTTTTAATTTTTTATAATTAAAGGGATTTTTTTTCCTCTATTCATAAATTCCTAAACATTTAGAAAGTCAAACTGGGATGCATTTGTATGTTTACTTTAGCGTTCATCACAACCTCCTTAAAGATTTCTTATTCTTTTACGTCTTTCCTGAAACAAAGTTGTGCCATCAGTGGCAGGTTGTGTGTGAGCGTTTCCCAGCGCACCTCCCAGCAAAAGCTCCACGCTGACACCAGTCTGTACGTGTTAATCACAGATGTCTATTTCTCCCCCACTCTGGCCTCCTCCAGACCTCCCATGGCTCTTCCCCCCCGTCTTCCTGCCCCGAGCAACTGCAGCACAGGTGACACGAGGCGGCACGACTAGCGCACCACACATCCATCAGATGGCAAAAAGCAGCAGGAGAGAGCAAACCAAGCTAAATTTAGGAAGTTATTATTCGGTAGAAACAGATTGCTCAAAGTTATGCAAGAACCTGGTCTTATATATATATATGTTACTAGAAATCAGTTTGCATTATTCTCCAGTTTGCATTATGAGATGTTTAAATACTTAAAGTTGTGATATCATGATATGTTCAAGTGGGAGTAATGTGGAGGGTAATCTCTTCTTTTTGACTTATGCCCTCTGCATTTCTGCGCTCATTTTTCCCTGGTGCAAGCCGTGTAGCTCCGTCTGATGTCCGCTCACGCAAACACAACGGCTGTCCATGCACACAAGAGAGCACACATGCACACACATATAGACTTGCTGCAATTAGAGTCATATGATGTGAGCTTACTGCTTCCCACGGTTTCACCCCGTAAGGTCATTTCGTTAGATGAAGACAGCAAATACATCCAATACTGTGAGTTAGAAATTATGAATTTGCTTTGCAGGCATGTCCTCTCACCAAGCTGTGAATTTAGTCTGTTTCATAATGTTGCATTCATAGCATCTCTTTTTCCTTTTGAGAAACTCTTATTTTTCACAATCTACAGTTTATTTCCCAATTGTACAACAAATAAAATATGAAGGGCATACATGCAAACGGTGCAGATGATGAATTTAAACAGCAGCCTTGTGAAGATTACCAACCAGAAAGGAAAGCTCTGAGATACTTGTAAGGAGAAAAGTTTAATTTGTCATACAATTGGCCTCTGTTTGCCTGCTAATATGTCTGTTAGTCTTGTTTGTTTAAATGAATACCATTAAAGCAGCGAGTGCTGCCTTAGAGCTAAGAAAAGGTTTTTTCTTTGTTAAAAGTGTGCCAGCTCTTTAGCCCTATTAGTAGTTTGTTTTTCTTTGGGATGGGAGTGAAGCACCAGGGAAGCTGCACTTTAAAAGGTCACTAATGCACACAGCTTGCTGAGCAGAAAGGAGAAAAAGGAATGCTTGACGTATTTTTGTGCTTTTCATGTGCCTTTTACAGTGAGATTTGATGATTACAGTGAAGAAAGAGAACATGGAGGAAGGTAAAACATTAGATGTGCTTTCCTTAATGTTTTTTATTGACATTTTTAATATTTGTATTAGAAAAGCTTGATGGAAAAAGCAATATTTGAATCAACTTAGTCAGTTTCATAAAAAATATCTTTAAGCCAGCTTGGGAAAGATTTTTTTTTTATTTTGGAAAAAAGCTTATGTGCTACAGAGTAGATGGAAACCTATTTATCAGTTCTGACATAACAAACATTCACATCACTGACTGATCAGCTATTTCCACTGGCCGTGTCAAGTGAAAGCATTAGAACATTACTAATACTAGCTGACATACCAAAGTAAGTACGACTTCGCTGATCTGTTCTCCGCAATAGTTTGCTACTGTACCTCTACTGGACTTCCTGTTTATTACAACCAAGCAAAACCTAAACATAGAACATTAAGCTTTGCTTTGCCTGGTTAATTCCCTCTAATGAATGGAAACAGTAATGGGCATCTTCCTTTTTTTTTTTTTTTTTGGCAGCATTTTAAAATTTCCCTCATTTTTCCCTCGCATAAGAATTGGATGGAAACAGCTACTTAATGCACTGCATCCTATATGTGCACACTTATAGAAAAACAAGTTCTGGTTAGCAGTATACAAAAAGCTGTATGCAATGTTAGCAAATGAATCTGTGCGAACAGCGGAGCAGGGAGTTGTGGTCATTCTGTAGCAGTGGCTCTGTGTGGGCCTACAGATAGGAGCCGGGCCAGATCAGCTCAGCCAGCAAGTGACTGCAGAGTACACCTGTGCTGGCAGGTTCGGACCGTCAGGGACAACTGGAAAAGGCTGTTTCCTTAACTATAGACCTAACTGACAAAGGGAATCATGTGCAGTGGAATGAACAAACAGAGCAAGGGTGACAGTGATAATGTGTAACTGTATTATACAGAGGGTTTTGTGTGCAGTTATGCGTGGCCTTATGGTTGGGGCTCTAGCTCCAGATGAGTCTAGTCTACTAAAAGTTGCCCACCATCCTAACCTTTATATTTGTCATACAAAGTTAGAGGTGGAGTAAATAAGAAAAATATGTTTTTAAAAGGTCAAACCTGAACAAAAAAACAAATGGCGGTGATATGCAGAGGCATTACATTCCCAGAATATAATGTTAAGTTAAAAACAGAAGGAAACAGCAAAATAAAGAAAATAAGCAGAAATAAAAATTGATATTAAGCTGATATCTCTATGTTTTTGTAATGAATATTAAACAGTGGTTTCATGTCTGGGTATCTAGTAAAATCTATCAGGTTAGCGACACTTTATAGAGGAAATATTTAAAATCACAACTCCCTAAGTAGTTGGAATACTATTAGAGAAAATGTAGAATTGTAATTTACACATTTGTGAAATGTGACACATCACATTATGAGGCTGTTAGGGCTCAGTTTCTGAGCAGAACATTTCATTTATGCACATGAACTTAACTTCCAAGTGCTCTTCTTAAACTGTCAAAATCCTGCATAATGCATAACATTTACTCTAAAGGCTTGAAAAACAACATAAGGGATGCAGTGCTACTGTATATATGATGCCTGTTTATCCAGTCTACTATGCTTTATTTAAAAGTGTAGGGCTAAAAACAGTGAATGCATGTGGATGCACTTTTCTTTCATGCTGATAGGCAGATGCTTCCACAAACAGAGCAGTAGTTAGCGTTAGTTGTTCATAAAAGATTAGTAATCAACAATTAACATCTGCCTGCTGTGTATTTATAAAGGAGAGGATAAAAAAAAAGGCGTAAAACATTTCTAAGACTAGAAAAGCACTGTGAGAGCGCAGACCGCTGCCAAGCAGTAAATTTTGACCCACATTGTGACTTAAAGCTATAGCTAAAAATGCATGTGATCTGGATCATCACCAAATGTTAATGAATTGTTCCTTGGCATGAGGTGCACCTTTGGAAACAATATACTTTAAATCCATTCATAAGTTTCTAAATAAGGCTCAGCATACAGTATGCCTGCAGCCTCTGGTGTCTGTTCTGCTCTCCATGTCTTCATTTACTCTGCTTTTATGTTTGATCAGCAGATCGACACGTGTCTCACCTTTCCTGTGTTTTTATCTTTAATATAATACTTCTGGACTTCTTTGACTCAGATGCTGAGGTTGTGTATATTCACTACTGCCACTCTCTGGTTTAGGGGGGGAACTGCTTGTACGGCCAAATAATGTTAAACAATCGTTAAAAAATCCTTGCATCCTGATTATGATGCTGATCACCACCGAATCTGAATATATTGTTCCCTAGATTGAGGTGCACCTTTGGTAGAAATTTAATTAAAATACGTTCATAACTTTTGGAGTTATCCTGTACACAGACAGACAAACAAACACACATAAACTCAATGAAATACATAACCTCCTAGGCAGAGCTAATGATAAGAAGCTGTAGTGCTGTCTGGTGTAGAAGCATATTATGGATTAAATCAGGAAAAAGGCTTCCTACAAACATAAACCAGTGAATAATCAGTGAGATATTGGTGTTCCTAATTATGTGACTGAAATGCTAAATGCAAAAAAAAATAAATAAATAATAAAATTTGCAAATCCACCTGTTTTTGTATCTTTATGACATCTCTACAAGAAATGTCAAAACATACAGTATTTAGGATTTTAGTTAGGACCTTGACTTAAAGGTCTAAAAAAATGTATTAGCATATTATTGGTCATCCAATATCTCCATATACAGTAAAAAAAAAACAATACAAAACCCTACGAGCCAGTCAAAAAAAATAAATAAATTCTGAATTATGTTTATATCTTAAAACAGCAATGACAAAAGTATTATTTGAGCATTTTTTTCTTGTATGTATTTATTTTCTTTCCAAAACCATTGAAGGCCCCACCCTTGGTGTTTTCTTAGAATTTAGTGCATACTTTGCAGGTTGAACTGAGTTCATCGAAGGAGGACTTTGACAAAGGCATACAATATAAATGCATCTGAATGTATTCATAACTTCTCACTTTTTCTATAATTTATTCTGATAATCTTATTCTAAAACTGTTTTTTTTTTCTTTTTAATCAATAATCAGAAATCCCTATGCATTAATGGAGTGGTGAAAGGTTCAAATCTGAGCATTTTTCTAAAAGATGTGAACAATCTTGTGTGACACTGAAAAGTCAGTGGATACTTGTCTACAATCAATGTAAGAAAATAAAAGTTCTGAAAAAACTTTTTTCCACTTTATTACTATCAGATATAGACAATTAAAGCAAGCAGACTTGGACATTCCTTAAGATATCCCTACTGCTGAGGTTTGAACTAAAACATTCTCATCATACATTAAAGATCTGATCTGTGTTGTGAACATGAATATTTTTGGATTTTTTTTATTTTTAAGAACAAAGAACAAAAACATTTTATGAATAGATTTATTAATTTAGAATACAGGTTTAAGACATTTCTCCAGTACACCACTCCTATCCCCTTTCTCTAATACCTTTGTTTCCAATGCTGTGAATGTGATGAACTTGTTGTCTACTGAAGTGAAGCAATAAAATGACGGACAGATGTGTGCATGATCCTATAAAGATCAAGGTAGGGCAAGCAGTGTCACATCCGATTCCTAGCAGGTCTGAGGAACGTCCAGTCCTTGACACTCGTCCAATCTAAAGCTATCGCAACCTCTCCCCTCCAGCTTCAGGCTCACTAATCTCTCCTGACACCTTACACAGCTCCGATAGGGAATCAGTCTCCCCTGAAAACAATCCAGCACTCCTCCCTCGTCACCCCAAATCGGCACCAGCATGCCTCTCTGTCTGTCTGTCTTCCTTAGATTTCACTTTGCCCTCCTCCTCCCCATCCATTCCCTCCCCATTACCTCTCTCTATAGCCTACTCTTTCTCTCGCATTTCCATCTGTCTTTGTCAAACTATATTCTGCTCCTCGCCTATCTTTCCTCCCCCCGTATATTCTCCTCCATCCTCACTTTCTCACTGGGTATATCTTCCCTCTGTCGATGGGAATCTGCTAAAAGACACTGTGATTGCCAGCTGAGGAATAGCCTGCTTTCACTTAGGGACTCATCTCCATTCAAAGCTCTTTTTTTTATTTAACTTTACCACTTTCTATACTTGGAAGGTCATTATCTGCAAGTGCACCTTTTTCCAGATGTAGATGATCTCCAGGAATAACTTTAGGTTGAATAAACAGTAACATATCTTCCCAGACGCCCCTCACCCTAAATATACTTCCCTCCGTTGAGGCAAAAGACAGACAAGGGATCTGCAGACATTTTTTTATTATTATTATTATGTTTGCTCTGTGAGCCCATTAATAAGATTCAGCGCTTACACAGAACAAGACACACAATTTTCCAGTCATAATGTTTGCTTTAGCTAGTTAGTCTCGCCGACTGAATGAGATCTTTTGAAATTCATTTTTCCTAATTAGTGTATTTGGGATTCAAGAACTCTCTTGAGACGAGTCACTCAAAAAAAAAAAAATAATCCCATTTATTATTTAAATGTATTCAACAGTTCCAAAAAGATAAGATAAACAAGTCATAGATTTCAATTAAAAGCTGTTTGTTCTTCTCCTCTTATCTACAGAGGCTCCACCCTAAAGAACGAAATCTCATTGGCTGATGGATTAAATATCTGTCATTGGCTGTAGCAAAGAGTACTGCAACTCTGGAAAAAAAAAAGGGAAAAGATGGCACATGGTAAACGGCAGACACGCACCAACATGCTTCACACACTCAGACACGCAATCATGAGAGACAAACTTACCAATCCAATCAGTTTCACTCTCACACAAGCTGTCAGGCCACTATGTTCAACAGATCTTCCTATAATGCTTGTATGTCACTTTGTATGTAGCTAATGAATGGATGACTTCCCACAAAAAACACTGAAACAAGAAAATTGTGCACTCACTGTTACATTGCCCTAATGCCTTCTTTACCTCCCCATCTGGTGGACTCTCCCTTCTGCCCTCTGCACCAAAAGACAGATTTTTTTTTCTTTTGCCGCCTAAGAAAGCTATGAGCTCACCGTGGCACAAAAGAAGAAAGGATCAGTGCTATGCAACCCCTGAATCTTAAGATTTCACTTCTTCTCATGGCTTGTTGTGCCAACTGGAGCATCAACACGAAGCCACAACAAAGAAAAGATTATTTAAAGTCTGCTTTAATCCGAAGAGACGCAGGACATAGTGTGAGAGTGCAAGAAACAGAGTGAGGGGGCATCGTCTATATGAGATGTTACCTTTTCCATATATATTGAAAGTGCAGGATGTATAATTATTCTCCACATGAATAATACATACAGTAGATACCTTGTAATACCCAATGATGAAGAAAAAACACCCACCGCAATAAAATACTGAAAGTCTTAATTTAAATATTTCTTTTCCAGCTCTTAGATCTCTTATATGCATCACAAATAACATCTCTCATTCAAATAGGATATCTTCACAACGGACAAATATATTCCTTTTTTTTCTAAATCTGTTTTGTGTAGAATATTATGCATGTCAACAAAATAAAATCACAATCAAGGTAAGTTTGCACGGAACAACACTACATGTTTCAGTCAGTCTCGTCCATTGAAGGTCCAGCTGACTGCTTTCACTGTGGAGTAAAGAGGTGGAATCGTCCACTTTTGCAGGGTTGTTGTTTCTGTTGATATCTCTGTGCAATGGAGCAGGGCTAAAGAGGAGAGACACTGTAAGTGAGGAGCTTCTGACACGTCGGTAATGTGGCAAAGGGTGTGGAAAACCAGCAGAACTAACACCCCGCTCCTCCCTGGCCACCTGCTTGCTGGTCTCAGTGTGTCCTCTGGGAGTTTTCCATCCGGGCTTGGCTGCGGAGCCGGGACGTCTTGGCTGATGGATATGAAGCAGAGGTGACTGCGATGATGGAGAGAATTAGGAAAACTAGAAAGCATTCTGGCTTTTTTTTAACAAACCCAAAGCCTCCCCCCACCCCCACCCGTGGTCATGAAACTGTGTCTCTGAGTATCTTCCTTTTTTGACAGTCTCTTTGTCTGTTTGTTCTCAGTCTGCGTAGAGGATGAAGCCAGAGAAGGTGCTGTACTTGTTGTTGTTGCCGCCATGGGCTTTGCCTCCATCTAGTTTGATGTACACCTCATCGCCTGCGTCCAGATGGAGGATGACACTGTTTGAGGCGTAGTCGTAGTTCTGGTCAGCATCTTGAGCAATAGCACTCGCACGAACCTGCAGAAATACAGGGAGATGAAAAGGCTTTTTGGTTACTCCATGTTTCCATATGTGTATATATAAATATATCAATCTACACAGCAACAGAAACAGATGTAATACTACATTAGAAATGAAACCCAATTTTAAATCTGAAATATATCTGTTTGGATCGGACATACTTTTTTTTATAGAAGTTTAACTGACATAAAGACTGAAGGCAGATGGAACGGTCTAAAAAAATTTTTTTTCTATTTTGTTTAATGAATTAAAAACTAAAACATGTAATTCAGGTTGTGACACCATAAAACAATGAAATTAAAGCGATTTTTAAGCATTCAGTGTTTCGATCTGGATCAATTTGTAGGTATTTTACTTTTAAATTAGAGATTGTTTTGAGGCTGTCAGATGTTTTTATGGAATTTACACAAATATGAAGAAATTAAATATATTAGAATATATTGCCATTTTGTATTGTCTGAGTTGTAAAAAGACTAAATATTATTTTACAACAAATGCCTGTTGGTATTGGAGGTGTCATTGACCTATGCTCTTTATAATGAAACAAAAATATTAAAGATAGCATGTTTCCCTAACCTATGTTAACATAACACACTCAAGAACAGAAGTTTGCATTTCAAAAAAACAATGGCATACTTTGTTCAAAACTGCTAATTGAAGCTAGATCACTATTTCATCTTTTTGATTTTTTTGCAAACTGCTTAGCAAAAAATGTTAACCCATTTATTATTTTCACAACTCATCACATCATCTACAAACCTCAGGTGTTTTCTGTGTGATATTTACAAAGTCAAAGAAATTGTTTATTGAGAAAAGGAAGATAAGTGAAAACCAAATTAAAATGTTCATTTTTATGCATCCTGCTGAAATCAATGATTGATTTGGTTGCAACTTCAACTTCATATGTTTTGCTTTATTTCTCCCTACTCAGTTATCCCTCTTGTTGTCTTTTCAAACATCCTCATGTTTTACTGAGGATTCCTATAAGAGAAAAACACAAAGCAGTTCATCATTATTAAGTTCTGGGCAAATAACTAGTTTGTTTAGTTGTTTTTAATAAGAATTACAGCCAAAAACATCTGTCTGCATCAAATTGAGTCAAACCACCTCTGGCTTCAATCGCAGATTCAGATCTTTGGGATATGACGTTTTTGCAGAGCTTGGAATTTTGGTCTGTTCTGGTTTGTAAATATAGCTTAAGCTCTTTTAAATTAGGTGAAAAGCAGAAGTATATCTATCATGTCATGACACAAATTCATAAATGATTGTTGGTCTGGGCTTTACTGGCCCCCTTTTCCACATGAATGTGTAAAGATCAGAGCCATGATATTGTTGCTCTGTAGCTCTCTGTAGATTTAGGGTCACATTTTTGGCCTCACCTTACTCTTAAGTCTATTACACACTAGGACTTTTTTTTTTAGGATTCCCAGTTTTCAGCTTCATCGTATGGGCAGCTTCCCTGTCCACTTGGAACAGAAGCATCCTCACAACATAGTTTTGACACCGCCTTTTTTCTTCATAGATATGGTATATTTAAGATGACTTTTAAGGTTTCTTTACATCAACATAAAGTAATTTGTATGTAGGTTGAAAAAGCTTAAGTATCAGTTGATCCAACCAGACTTTTTTAACATTTGCTGTGTTTGTTTTTTGTCTTGATATTCATGATGATGTTCGTTTACAAAGATTTCTGGAAAACCCATGAGACCCAAACAGAACAGTTGCATTTCTATCGAGAATGAACTACACAAAGGTTGACTTTGTTTACAGAAAACTGACTGTATTAAATTTCATTTAGGGAATCTGGACACAAAGGCAATAAACTCCTTTTCAGACTTCTGTTTGTAAAAAAGTTTTAAAAAACATTCGTGACTTATTCCTACTCTTAATAAACATATGCTACTATTTGTTGGTCTAAAAAACTGAACAATTATTTGATACCTGCTTGTTTTCAAAATGTGGAAAACATTTTCCCTTTTTGAATTACTTAAAATCGGTAAGAATTTTTCTGCAACGCACTGTGACTATAGTGCCTTGTCTTTAGATTGTGTAAATTCTGTCTTACCTAATACCTAAATGAAAACTAAGATTTATATTTTGTCTTTATTTCCATAAAAGTGAATCTCAGCCTTATCAGAAACATTTAGATATTGTTACAAAAATTATTCCATCATAACTTTATTAGTCTTTTAGTAATTTAGCCTGAAATGTAAATTAATTTAAACCACAACCATACATTAAATGTTATACATATAAATTTGTAATTGATATTAAAATAAAGTCAGCTATTTAAAAATGTGGATATCTGTTTTACTTGTAAGGTGCATTGATGTGAAATTGGTTCTTATTTTAAAATATATGAATAAATTACACTGAAATGGAAGTTCATCAAATCCTTGAATACATTTCTGTGTATGGGCTCCATTTCAGCAACAGCAAAAAATATATATTTAAAGGTTTTGTTTATTCTTTAAATTTAAAAAAAAATGTATGAGGTGCAGATAACAAAGCAGAGAACAATAGTTTGATGCCCTGAAATAAAATTAACAATAAGAAGCAAATAGTTCCTTTTTATGGTAAAGATTTCATGGCCTCTGACAAATGCAAATGAAATCCAAAAAACCTAATCTAAGACTTTAACAAAGAAAATAAAAAAAATCCTCTAAATTTGTTGACTCTTGAAAAGTTTAAAGTGTGGAGTTAAAAGAATTACTGGACATTGTAGAAATTTAACCCACAGGACCTACAGGAGGGACAGTTAAACCTCAGGCCTTTCTGTCAAGCAGATTTATGGTTTCAATTGAGCCAGTGGTCTTTCATAAAGGAAAGAAAAAAAAAAGAAGACAGAAAAAACATACTCAGGTTTAACCTTGGAACAAAAGGTCTAAAGAAAGAAACAGTCAGAAGCTCAAGGAAAAAAAACGACTGTTTTTTTCACCACGAAGGAAATCACTCAGAAAAACATTTAAAAAAAAAGCAAAAATAAATAACAACCAGGGATCTCTCTTTTACGCTGAGCAGGAATATGTGATAACAACTAACAAGCAATGATCTGCATAATAAATGAGTTAAATAGAAGCCTTTTTTTTTTATCTGTGTTTGCTCACATAGTGTGTTTCTGTGACAGTGAGTTTGAGCCTGACTACAGGGCATTTGGTGCAGCTTCTCAGTATCCTGTCCTGGGTAATTAAGAGCTCTACTACAAACACTCAGCATCTCTCTGGAGAGGAAGTCTCAGTGCCACACAATCCCTAAAACAGAGCTTATTCCAATGCATTTGGTGTCTGTATGAGGGGCAAAAATCAACACTTTGTGGCATATTTTACATACGACAGCTGCAGCATACAGTGTAGGGATTTTATGTTAAGCTGATGCGTAGAGTGTGAAGACAATGCACAACTTTGTGTCTATTTTTTCCCTAAATTAAAATGACTTGTGAAAAAGAAAAAGTTTAGTGTCTGGTATCACTGTTTGTCTTTTTGTTGGATAATGTTTGCTCACATTAAGGTACCTTAAAGAATGGATTTTCAGGTAAATAAATGCTACCACTGCCTTTTAAACCAACTTTAAATTTACTTAAAATTTATCTAAAATGACCTATATAAAAAATAAAGTTTTCTTGGGATATCTATGTCCAATAGCATTAAGCTCAGTCCTTACTTTACTCCTCTTGGACATTGGCAATGTTTGCTAAAGGACAGATATAGATAATCAATGACATTCTGCACTGCAACAGTGCCACTTGATCCCAGTCCAGTTTAACATCAATATATAATGAAAACCAAACTGAAAGCAATAAACTTCTGGAACAACTTAGAAGTGAATTTATTTAAAGTCCAGCCAAGTAAAGTTTAATTGAGTTCAGTTAATTTCTGTGCATAACAAACCTGTAAAACAAAGTAATTGAGAATTTATCACTTTGGCTGTCTTTGACTGCAGTAACAGAGAAAAGAGGAATACATCTGCTTCCATGTTCCTCCATATTCAGTAGCGTTTTCAATCTCAGGAAATCCAGCAGAATGCTTGGAGTCATATACTTTGCAGAGTTCACACCTCCTGGACCAGCGTGTAGTTTAACATGCCTTTGTAATATTGGATAGCCACTTGCACTGGGTTTATGGATTTTGCAGCAATTCTACATATTGAAAATGTACAAAGCAACAGTAGAGAGAAAATCATTTCACAGCAAAAAACCACTTTAGTGTGAATGACCTTCTGTCTAGTCTGGGTTTGAGAAGATCAGTACAAACACAAACACAAAAAAACACAGCAGCCATAATGCAGGAGTAACTTCTACAGTATGTGAAAGAAACACAGCCAAGCAGATAAGTATTTAATTGGAAACAACAGAAAGAGCAACTCATTTACTGAGCAGCAGATTCGTAGAAGTAAGCTGCAGATTTTTCACAAGGGTGGCATCAATTTGTCCTTTGTATGCTGCACATTTGATCCAAATATGAGTTAAAATTTGATGAAATATACTTCTTATTTAAGCTAGTTGGTAAAATTATCTACCAATATATTTCACACAAATTAGATAAATAAATCTATGTTTAGATCAAGCATCAGCACTTAAAACTTCCTAACTGTTAAATTTTAATAGTTTGTAGTCTTTACATTTATTTCTAATCATTTCCAAACTGCTTTTGTCAGTATAATTACATCCTTTAACATTTCTGTTGCTCTCTTCACATAAATAATAATGTAATGTGGCCAAAATCTCATAAAAGCTGCGCTCACCTCTATATTATCATGTTTTAGTTGCCAGAAAGCAAAAGAGGGTGAAATTTCCCACTTCTTACAGTACATGCCTGAGATTTTTATTCCTTTTTAATAGATGTTAAATATCTTAATGTAATTTGCAGACAACATATTACTATTATTTTTGACTGTACTCAACTTCACAATTTTCAAAGCCGATGGTTGAAGTCAGAGGTATTGATAGGATCCTACAATGAAATGAATAAAACCTACAGCACCATGCAATTTCTGTGCCTGTATGCTGGAGTTTTACATCACTTTAAACTAACTTGTACAAAAAAGCAAATGTGCACTGCTATACAAAAGTTTTAAATAATTTGATTGACTCTTTGTTTGGGGACTAAGCCAGGATTTATCATTAACTTTTTTGAAAAACATCCCAAAGCTTTTGTGAGCTTACTGTAAATAATGATTTTACCATTTCGATAAGTTTAAAAAATGTATTTATTTAATAAAACCAATTTCAAACCAGTCAAGTTAAACTAATATCCAGTATGACTTAGACCAGACTATTTAAGCAAAATAAAAAATGAGAAAAGAATGGCCAAAGAAAAGAGCATTAATGTTCTTGCAGCAAAAAGTCTTATTCATAAATCCTGACCTATTTGTTTAGACAATGGGATTAGAGATTATCAGTGTCTATTCTTTTAATTTGCTTTAGGTTTTCTCCTCTTATGGTTCATTAAAATGTCAACTGGTTACAATAATTTCCCCTTAGGCCTGAGTCTGTTCATGTCTGTCCTTTGTGTCTTTGTGTTGCACTGAGATGAACTGGCGACCAGTGTGGCTTTCTCCTCTCACCAAATGACCATTAGAGACACAAACCAGCTCATTAGGCCCTATTAAGATTAGCTCAAATGGAAAATAGATAAATACTCTTACAGGAAGATTGTTTTATGATTTTAATATTTCAAAAAAGCTGTTCCCTTTATCGAGGATGAAGCCTTCTAACCTATAGATGAATCTGCTTAGTTCTTCTGTCTCTGCAGAACAAGAGGGAACTTTATGTCCCCTAAGAATCTCAGCTGTACTTCTCTAACTTAGGAAAAACCTACAGTTACTGCATGACTAAAGAACGAAGACACTTGAAGAATAGTCAGCAGCTACCTGCACCCAAGAGCATCCAGCTCCACAGCCTGCACAAGGACCCATCAACCGGTGTGTGTAGTCAAGCTGTCACATGTGCACAAACTACTGAGCACCATGTCCAGTGTGTCAGAAGTTTTTCTGAAAAGGACACTGCTTTATTTCCTTCAAAGGATCTGGGGCTATTTAAGAAACATCTGGGGCTTCAGTGCTGAATGCCCAGATCTCAGTACTCCACAGTCAGGTTTAAAGTTCCTGGAGAAGTTTACTTTATCAATAACAGGTTTCTACAGATCACACCAAACTCTTAACTTTTATGACACAATTACTATCTTTATAAAGAAGCAAATGTTTGAAGCATAGAGTTAAGCTCAATCACAGACAGAAGAATTTCTAATATCTGCTTATGCTTATAATGCATAAAAAAGCATCAAAGATTTTAAAAAAACTGAAACTCTGATAAATTTACTGATAAATGTCTTCTTGCAAAGAACCATTTACTGTCTGCACTATGTCTCAGTGCTATTAAACAGCTACTAACTAAGACAGCTGCACCATTTGTCCACTGAATTGAATAGAAGTGAATAAAAAGATCATTATTTTCTCCTGAGAGGAAAACAAGTAAAGTACTGTACATCATTCGATGTAGCCAGTGGTTAAACAAGCCTATTAGTCACTTGGTCTGTTCACTAAGGCTGCATTCAAATCAATAGTTTCTTTATATTTTAAATGTTTTTTTCCTTTCTTCTTTTGCGGTTCAATATGAATAGTCTTTGTTTTCTCTGAGGTCAGTGTGCAAACTTCCAGCTGTGACATGGAGGATAACTGATAGCAAATTGGTCTGCTTAAGAAGAGAAAACAGCAGATATATGAACAAATGTTTTAGGAAGTGAGCGACTTCCTAAAACTGTACAGAAAGTATAGTTGTCAAAAGTATCGATACTAAAAAAATTATTGATACTGCAATGTTGTATCCGGATGCGATACTTATTTTCAAAAGTATCGATACAGCGCTACCACCAGTGGCACCTAAACAGAAAATGAACTTTCTGAACACTGTGTGATTGCATAATTCTGTGCACTTTTCAGTTTCAGTCATTTTTTGTAACAGTTGGGGCTGCTGAGAAATATTTTTGTTTTTTAACTGGTTTGGCTAGTGTCATTGTTATGTCTGCAAAGCATAGCCAAGAAAGGAAAACTAAATTTAAATTATAAAAGATTTTTATCAAGCTTGCTTAATATTGTGCAAAGAACACAAGCTCAAAATATTGTACTGATTGTTTATTGTATTTATTAATTGTATTTTGTTTATTAATGAAAATATTTCTGTAGAATGTTGGAGTCTTTGTTTTAATCCTTGTGGTATCGAAAATGGTATCGAGTATCGAATATTTTACTTAGTATCGGTATCGAGTTGAAAGGTTTAGTATCGTGACAACCCTAACAGAAAGTTAAATGTTTGTTTAATGAATACATACAAGACAGGTTTAACTTGAAGTTCATTCCTTAATTAAGCTTTATGTGGTATATTATTATTATTTTCTTTCCACCTTTCTTTTTTAATGCAATGAGCTTTAAGGTCAATTTCTCCAGGTTAATTTGGTTTAAATAACTGCAGCTGGAACCTTAATTTGTGCAGAAGATGTGCAGAGGCATGAGAAGACGTATCAAAATAGCAAATACAAAGATTAGTTTGCTTAAAATCAGCAGCCATTGTTTTGATTAGCTGTTACATGATAACTCACACTTACTGCAGCCGTTTAAATTGGCACTAGCGTTTAAAAGGGTTAGCTCTAAAGAGGGAGAACTGTGAGGGAAACATTTGAGAGACTGTTTTTTTTTTTTTTTTCCCCAGACGGAAACAATGAGAGGCTCACGGAGGCGGCTGCCGCAGGTCACAGAATCAAACAGCTCTTGAACTACAACCTCAAAGAGAGACGATTTAATGAATAAAGCTTTCTGTTTGTGGCTCTGTTCTCTTAACCTGGACAAATCTGATCCCGAGCAAAAGCGTTTTCTTAACAATTCATATCCTAACAGCATCCCATTAGAATTTCTTTCATAGTGAGGTGTCACAGCTTAGATTTTAAAACACGACAAAGTAGTTTCTAACATCTACCACTTGCAGCTATACTTTTATTTTCATGCCGACTTGTGTTATCTACTTAGCTGTTCATGATAATATTCCAGCTGTTAGATTTCCTCTGAAGCCTTCCTAAGAGTTATCCGACTCTCATTTCTCTGTGATTCAAAACAGTCTCAGTTGTCCTTCCCTTTAGTTCAGCTCACTGAATTGAAGATGTGTCAGTGCAGAGCAAGGCTGACACTTATTCTGCCTTTTAAACAGAGCTTCTTTATAAAAAAAAAAAAACATACATGAACAGAGGACACATAAAGCTGTGAGATCGGCTTGGAGTTGGTAAGCCTTGGCCTTATCCAGAATGCCCTCCCACACACTTTCAAGCTTGAATAGTCCTCAGTTTTTTTCTTTTTCTTCCTCATAACGGATCATAACTGTGTAAAAAGACCCAGGTACTTCAAATGCCACCTTGATAAGAGCCAGTCAAATTCTCTGAATGTAAAAAAAATGTCATTTATAATCGTCTTGAAAATAAACCACTTTAGACCCTTTTCATAAAAAAAACGAAACAGATAAAACTTCTTTTGTTAGTCTTTGAAAGGTGTAGTACCCCTCATTTTAACTTTCTAATCAAACATTTAATGACATTTAGAGGGATATTTCACATTTGCTCATTTAAGAGTCTTTGGAAGCTAGTTATATAATTGCAGGAAGATTTTTCTGACCTTCCTCGCAATGAAGACGGCATTCTTCACATTTGCATGAAAGTCTTTAGGCCCAGTTTCATGTTGAACCTCACAGTCCAATAATGCTGTGTTGGAGACGATGAGGTTATGAAAATCTTTAAGACCCTGGGCAGTAACAGGAAATACTTTAAAAATATGAACTGTACAAGTCTGAAGAAAGGTTATGAGGAGCATATATATATATACATATATATATATATATATATATATATATATAAAAGAAAAGAATTATTTAATTTTATTGTTTATCCACATGATTAAATCTAGCACAGTTCATATCACTGTGCAAACAACGCCTCCCACTGCGATCCTCAGATGCGAGCGTCCGGTGCATATTAAAATGATACGGCATGCCATGAGAGTGGAAAGTAAACACCATCTTATTAGAAGGTTAGTGCTGTGGGCCCGTGGGGAGAAGCAGCTGATGATGGCTCTGGAGGATTTGTCAGCTGGGATTTTTTAATGAAATTTTCTCAAAATATTTGCTTTGCAGGTAAAAGCCCAAGAGCTAGGAACTTCGAACAATGTCAAAGAAACTGTCATATAGTCAAGAAACCCTCCTCATTAGGTTTGTAAAGAGATACATCTTTTAAAAAATTGCCTCCTCTTGTTTAGCGTTTGGTTGATTTTGTTGTCGGTGGTGAAACGAGTGAATAAGCAAACCTCTGCTAAAAGTAAACCCCATAAAATCAAGGCTCTTCCATTTTTTCATTTGTTTTATTTTGGTTGTTTTGCTCTAATGGTTTTCACGCCTATCTGAGGCTAACTGCTGCAGCTCCCCTCTTTTTGCTTTTAGTGACACACATGCATGAATAAAGACTCTATTTTTGAAATAATGATGGGGGGAGGGGCTCTTCTCAGAGCTTTTATTTTCTATGGTTTTTGTTTTCCATCCCAGTGCAGAAAAACTTGTTGGGGATAAGAGCGTGGGGTTCATATGCAGGCAGCGTGGCAGATATGTAGCCTGTGATGAGCAGGACAAACAGCCGACTGACACTGCGCGACCTTGACACAGAATATGTAAAGGAACTTTGACAGGACAAACAAAGCATGAGACTGCAGGCGCCAGCCTCAGCGATGGTAAATGAGGTGTCAGCGATGTTGTCTTCCTTGTGGCCGCTCATGCGTGTTTGCAGCCGTCATCTCATAAGCCTGATGGTTTTGATTGAATAATATTGTTTAAGGATAGAAAATCCAAAACTGCGCTGTGGTTTATTATTTGATGTATGCATGTTTCAGGAAACTCTGAATTTCCTCTAACTTGAGCAATTTCTCAGAGTTGTGAAAAACAAGCATCATGGCTAAAAACAAGAGACTTCTCGCTCATCCTTGCTTATTAAAGTCTTCAGATCAGCGTAGCTTTTCTCATAGCTTTAATATTAATAATTATAAAAATCCTCAGAATTTAATGTTTGATCTTTTGTCTGAGAAGTCTGCAATGTCTCACCGGGGGCAGTTATCTTACAAAAAGGCTTTGTCTCAATGGCAAACGGACATATCTTGTGGATTTTCTTTTTTGGGGGGGGATTTGTTGGTTTGGTGTTGAGCCTCCATTTTGGATCAACGAGTCTATTGGTCCTTCTTAAATCAAAGTGTGCAGCCATCTAATTGTGTTTGAACATTCCAGCCGTGAACAGCAT
This sequence comes from Cyprinodon variegatus, assembly GCF_000732505.1. NCBI lineage: Eukaryota > Metazoa > Chordata > Actinopteri > Cyprinodontiformes > Cyprinodontidae > Cyprinodon > Cyprinodon variegatus. Next base: position 497,805 of record NW_015150805.1, read on the forward strand.
GCCTAATGGCAGCTTAGATGACTTTGCTTTTGCTTCTGAACCCTGATCCAACATTTCCAAGCCCCACACATTTAAAACGCACACAGTAACAAGGATAACACCCAGAGACAAGCTGCGCATTCATCAGCATTCTTTTCCCCTTCTTTTTCTTGTTTTACACGCATACACAAGGGGTACAATTTTACTAAAATAATGAGACCAGGCGGCTACGATGATATGCAAGAGAATTGTCGTGTCACAGTGCACCATGTGTTACAGGTTCATTTGCTGGAGGAAACCTAAGTGAAAACATGAGAAGAAAAATGAAATGGTAAAAGGAGATTTGCCATCTGTCAGACGGGAGTAGAAAAAATCTCCTGAATTAATTTCACCAGCTGTTCTCCTCGTACCTGAACAGCCTACTTTAAAGCAAATCAGCATAGCTGCACAAATTTCTCTCTCCTGCAGATAAACTTGCTTAAAGTGATTCTAATATTATGTCTGGTGCAATATTTCATCAGTTTATTGCTTATATCCCAAATTCTTGCACCAAGAATCCAACAAACAGAGTGTGAGCATCACAAGCCAGTAATGGAAACGGATAACTCTGCTGAAAGAAAACAGGGCTGGATAAAAGGGCATCAACCCTGACCTACAATCCGGCCCCTCTTTTCACTCCCGTGCCTGACTCATCACACTCAGTTAATTACTAAGGCTTCTGCCACCAGCACCAACACCAAACCCTTGATCACTGCTCATTGAACTGTCTGAGCTGAGTCCTTAACACCAGGCCCATTTTTACAGTTGAGTTCCTTGAAAGCCCAGAGGCACACAGATCATAAAAAAGGACTATTTGAGAATAAGGCTTTCTGTATTGGATTGAAGAGGATCCTGCCAGGTTGCTTATGATGTATGTTTTTCATATAGCAGCCAATACTCTCTGGGCAGTCTCAGCTGTTTTAAAAACGGAATGGGGCAAGAGGTGTTAAGCACTCTGAGTTATGCAGCAGACAGCTAAGCCATTTTAAGTCATCCACTTGCAGCCTTCCTGTTAAGAGGGAGAGGATAATTGTGGGTTTCAGTGAAGCCTGAATTCAGGGGACATCTAAATGTCAGGGGCGTGGGGAGAAACAGAGAGCGATATGTTTGCATAAGAGGTTCAGGGGCACTTGTCGATCTCCCACATGGCCCTCATTATAATGAAGAAGCTTTGTGAGTCAACATCACTGCATCCTTGAGTCAGCTAGTCACAGGAGACCAGCCTATTTTAGTTTGCATGTTTTGGATTGCTCTGTACATGAGACAATACACATTAGTGTATCACCAGCTTCCTATTCATATAAATGTCTGCATGGGGAGACTGTGTGCTTTAAAGGCTCTTCATTCAAAAAGCTGCACAGGTGCAACTTCATTAATTAAGTAAAAACTGCAAAAACAATCTAGAAATAAGTTTTAAAAAATTAGTAAAGAATGAGTATTTTTACTCTTAAAATAAGATAATTAGATATTATGCACTTGAAATAAAACAATGCAATAGTTTTTTTTTCTTATTTTAAATGTAAATTGTCTTGTTCCATTTGTAAGGTGTCTCATTTTCCTCCTCAAATCAAGAAAAAAAATCCCTTATTTTAAGAAAAAATTACTTGAATAGATTAAAATGCTTTGCAGTGTAAAGATAATCTAAGGTATCATAAATTCTGGACTAAGTGCATATTTGTGTTATTGTCTTCACTTTGAGGATTTACAGCTAATGAAATAATATAATAAAAAATAGAATAAATATAATGATTAAGACAAAAAGGTAAAATAATGTTCTGCACAGAATCATGCCTGCAAACTTGAAAGGATAGTGAGCCACAAACCTTTATTGTTAACAGTTGCTGTATTCAGCCATATTTATCTAAAGTTAAGTGGCAAATATGAGTAGAAAAAGGTAACGGTGAAAACAGCTGTAAGAAAACTAAAACATTTAAGAAATTAAGAGAGAATTAAAAGGCGTTGGCTGCAGCTGGAGACCCTGTGTCAACGATACAGACGATGACTTTCAGACAGCATGACACCATCCATACTTGGACAAAGGATGGATATATTTTTTATATATATCAGTGTTCCATAATTTACATATGCTTAAAGCAAATTAGTTTCATTCAAAATTTTAATTTATAGACTGAGGAGGAAGAATGGAGAGGCATGTAATCCAAACTGCTTTAGAGCCGTTAAGAAATGTCCACGGTTAGTGGGGGTTTTGTGGATGTCATTTTCTGTTGTGTTAAGCCTAAGTCAGCATAGCTTTCTTCCACCTTTACAGAACATTTCAGGCCTCCCTGAGCTAAAAGGTTTAAAATAGATGCTGATTTCATTTTTCCAGCAGGACTTGACCCCAACACTACTGAAATTACTATTAATGACCATGTTATTTCAGACTTAATTGACAAGGAACCTCCCCTGACCCAAACCCCATAGAAAATGTATGGAGTAATGGTTCAGGTAAGATGAAAAACACCAGACCCAACAATCCAGACAATCTGAAGGCTGCTATTATAGCAATCTGCAGAGCCACAGATCAGTCACCTCCATGCCACACTGCATTGATGAAGCAATTTTGCAAAATGAGCACAAACCAAGTGATTACACTGAAAATTTATTGAGATTCAACTTTGCAGGATGTGAATATTTTAGGAAGCAATTGAATTACAACTGATAAAATGTTGGGCAATTTTCAAACAACTTTAAAAGCTTCTCCAAGAAATGATAGATTTTCTCCAGCGTGCTTCCATATGACAGCCCGACGTCATCTTGACATTTCCAATCTGTGTGGTATTTTCTAACAACGTGGGCCAATCTTCATTTAATAGCTCTCGCACCTAATTAGGCCCGCTCTAATGTTCCACTCGGCAGAGTGTCAAATCCAATGTCCAATTACACAGCAGATCAAGGCCAAAGGTCCGCCTCCGCTACGTCTCAAGCTGATTATAGAAGAAGTGCCATGATATACACACATTGGGAAAAGAAACAGGTCTGTCAGAGGAAGGAAAGAAAAGCCCGCACTATCGCGTATACACTCGCATATAAAGGGATCAATACCAAAAGCAAAAAGGCTGAGGGACTAAGGGTGGCTTTCTCAAACCCTGCTTGTCTCTTTCAGACAGAGTGCCTCTGTTACACCAAGCAAACACACAAAGGCTCCTCAGTGCACAACGAAGAATCAAAGGTCGAAACATTACTAGAATGCTAAAATAAATGAAGTCAAATCAAATATTGCAGCAGTGTGATTACTTTGAGTTTTGAGTTTGAAAAATAAAGAGAACCCATCTGTTGTTGTGTTAATAGGTTTACTGGCATCTCTTTTTATGATTAACATCCTTCTGACACTCAACACAGATGGCTCTGCTCCCCTGTTAAATACTGGAATTGTCACCAGATGCTAAACACTGTGCGTGGGTTTCACCTGGATATGCAGCAACAGGATAAACAATCTGTGTTCATGTGTATCAGAGCTGAAGACCTCCCGGAGGCAGCCTTTACGACTGGAGATGGTCTGCGACGAATGGTTTGACAACTAAATGACATGTGACTGTACTAAAAGCCAAGCAGCCTAATGGTTAAAAGAAGAAAGAAAAAAAAGTTTTCCTTAAAAGCAAAGTTTGAGAGGAGGCAGCATGCTTTAACTCACTCAGCTACACAGCAATGCATCACTTGAGAACAATGAACAATACAACAGGTGATGCGTTTTTAGGAAATCGATTGGAAGGTGTCACGATCCAGTTTTTGTTCCACTTTTTTTGGAACAAAACTTTCTTTTTATTGAGATGAAAACTTTGTGCCTTTAAAAAAATTTGCAAGCATTTGTGAACTTTAGAGGAGAGTTGGAGGGCACTACACCGCTGGGGTGGGTCGAGGCAGCGGGTTAGAAGTGGGGTAAAGCAAGAGGGGGTGTGTTGGTGTTTGTGTGTAGGTATAAGGAGGAGACTGCAGTGGTAATTGCAAGGAAAGAGGCATGTGCACGAAGGACGTTGAAGCTTATTAAAGGAGGAGACAGAGTGATTATTCACTATGGTCCTCTTGAGACTGACGCTGAAGTCATTGCTTTTAATTAACTCTGAAACGGTTTTTGCGGATTAATAACAATATTAAGAAGGGAACTGAAAGGAGAGGAGCAAACACATCCTGGATCTGGTTCAAGCTTTTTAATTACAATTAAATCGACAAGATGGCACAATAGCACAATAACAGCGTCTTTTCTTATCCCCTTCGCTTAAAATTTGTCTTCATTGCCAGGTCCCCGGAGAACATGTCCAAGAGAGATTACAGCAACACATCGATTCATTAAGGCGACTTTTAGATCCTCGGCTCAGAGTCAAGAAGCACAAGCATTGAAGAAAGCAAAAAAAAAAAACTTGCAAGAATGGCTTACATGTTCATGTCTGGCCCAGAAGATTGTCAAAGTTCTGGGGAAATTGCTTGAATTGTTCTGTGGCTTTGTACCAAGTAACAAGAAGCACAAGTGAAAGCTAAGAAAAAGAATGCAACCTAGCGATTAGGAAGGAGTAGAAGCTGAGGTGAAAACATTGCTGTGCAGGTTCTAAAAATCCCAACACTTCGCCATGTCCAAAAGATGATAAAATACCGGTATTGTTCACAATTCCCATACCTCCTTTGTCCCCCTCTCACACAACAGCTTTTTGCAGTTTTAATGAGCTGAGTAAAGCACAAGCAAGGCTGCCGGAGCTTCTGCTCGACTTTCAGCACTTTATCAGTGAAGAAGTATAAGTTGGACAAATATTTATAACCATTCAAAGTCATTTACACAAAGTAATACTCAGAGGGCTCTTCCATTAAACCCAGCACACCACCTAATAAAAACAGCGAGAGGACTACTCATTTATGCATAAGGTGTGGGTGCATGGGACAGAGGAGGACAGAGACAGAGCAGCAGTTGCCACTTTTTAAGCATTACCTGGGTCTCAGGAGATGAGCACTATGCTGCTAACTTAAGTACCTCCACATCTTCCTCTTGAGAGTGGAATGAGGCTGGAACAGAAGGGGTTTTTATAGGAACATATGTTCTTTCCCCCCATTCTATATATCAGTGCTTTTACACCCACCCATAAACATTACTGTTGAGTAAGGCATTATACATAGAAGGTGATTGCTATAACTCTCTATAAGAATATAGTTAGGGGTGAAGGAATAAACCTCTGCCTTTTTTAGTCAGGCTGAGAGTTCAAGCTGATATCAGCTCTGTAAACCCACCAGTGTAAAATCTGGTTGTAATCTTCTGAGTATATCATAAAAGGCAAATACTCTTTAAAAAGTTTTAATCGAAAACATGGCGTCTAAAGTTGGTTTTCTTTGAAGCAATTGTCATGATTTATTTCCAGTTTTTTTACTCTTTCCCTCAACAAACGAGGCTAATAGCCTCTAAAACGGTTTTGTAATTTATTGTAAGAATCAATCTATGAGAGACTTGATGTGCTGAGAAAGATTGAACGTCTTCCAGCAGCTGTATTTCTGATCACATCAGTGCGTCTCTGTGTGCATAATTCACTGTGATTTTATGTGACATGAAACAAAGAGCAGCTGAGCTTCTGCAGCATAAATTTAAAGATTAAAGACACATTTTGGGAGGGGTAATTCAGTAAGACATCTGAATTTGTCATTTCTAATAACTTCACATGTAAATGGTAAAAGCACCTGTCTGAAATTGTTAGATTTGGGGGTTTTGCCCTATTTGAGATCACTGTAATTAAGTAACTAATTAGTCCTTTTTGTGTGATTTATGTCAGTAAGGATAGAGTTATATCCACACATGTAGATAAGATTTATTTTCAGTGCAAAAAACATTTAGAAAACTAAGCATGTTATAGTCAAATTTGCTGGCGCCATTTGAAAAGAAAAGATCTGCTGGATAGCTGGAAGTTGTGAAGTGTACATGCGCCTGTGGAGAGGACTCCTCAGGGCGCACAATACTATTAGAAAATAAAGCATCAAATAGGATGGGAAAAATCACATAAAGGCTTTTAATTCGACCTTGAAAGTGGATGCGAGGGTAAAGCACCGGACTCCGTCAAGCTTTCCTTGGATGTTGCGCATTTACTTCCCTTTACTGAAGCAGTTTTTACCAAACTTAATCTGTCACAGAAAAAAATGCGACTCCACAGAAAATATTAATGATAAAAACAGAACTGATTAATTAATCATACAAAATAAAAGTAAATAAAGGACTGGAGGACATCATTGCGTTTTTTCTGTGTGTGTGTGTTTTTTTTTTTTTTTTTTTTTTTGCAGCCTTAAAATAATACCTCAGTATCTCCCCTCCTAAGTGATGCAAAGGACAGTTTCCTGTTACAAAGAACTGCCGATCAGCTGTTCTAATTTCAAACAAACGGACCAGGCAAAAAGAGGATCTCCGGAGCGCTCTCAGCGCACAGCCCGCACCATCCCCTGGATTTAGACGCGCGTTTATCTCGGGACGCATCAGTCTAGGAAGATACGCTTTGCAACCAGTTATCACTTCTGCCTCTTTCTTTATTTTTATATAGGCTATATATTTTCGGTGTTGGTTTTATTTTTATCTCTGGGCTTGATGTGCGCCACAGCTTTGCGCTTTTATCTGGACTACAAATGCTGCGCTTCCTTTCACAATATCCCTTTTTATGTTGAGGCTTTCTGATGACTTTGGACACACATGGATCTTTAAGCAGGAGCGCCACATAGGAGAAAAGAAAGAACAACAGAAATCAGCAAAACTTTTAAAGTACTCACTTGACCGTTCTTACAGAGGTCTGCCCACATGCTTGTGCCATCCCCTCCTCTCATCAGCACATGGTAGATGAAGAAGTAAGTACCAGGTATGCTGCAGATGAACTTGCCAGAAATGCCATCGTAGTTGTTGCCAAGATTGGTGACCACGTCGTCAAACTTTAGGATCTCGTAGCCTTCATGGGGGTTTTTAAGCCCAGCGTAGAAAGCCACCCGGGGAACTGTGCTGTAGGTGGCTGTGCTGATAGCTCCGTTACCCCCAAGACCCAAAATCCCAGTCCTTCCATGATCCCCTCTGTCACCCGGGGGTCCAGCTGGCCCTGGTGGTCCTGGTTCACCAGGTGGCCCAGGTGGTCCAGGTGGTCCTGGTGGTCCGGGCTTCCCTGGCCTGCCAGGTTTTCCCTGCGGGCCCTGCTGCAGGGTGGACGGTGGTAGAACATTGCTGTGGTCAGTCAGTGCCTCTGCCTCACCCTGCAGACCAGTGGAGCTGGTGCTGCTGGCCGGAGTGCCCTTGTTCAGGTAAGGATCACACACCATACGACAGGTGCCCAGCATCTCATAATGGCTGGCATCTGTACTCACGGAGCTGACAAGCACTGGGATGAGCACCACCAGCACCAGGACCAGCATAACCCCCACAGCAGCCGCCACCAGGGTCTTCCTCCCGATGCTGAGTCGGGGAAGGGGCTGCGCAGCCAGCGTGGGTCTCCCGGGGGCGGAAATGGTGACTGTTTAGTGTGGGGAGCCTGTCACCGAGGAAAGGGACCCGGAGATCCCAGAAAGAGTTGCAAGAGGAGTCGCGAGTGTGTGAGGGTGAGACAGAGACCCACATACACTTAATACAGCTCACTGCTCCACTCAGTCATACTCAAGTAGGCAAGCAGTCACTCAAACATAGAAAAATACTTAAGGAAACCCAAGCATACACAGGGAGACATTCAGCGCGTACTTACAAACACAATGTGACTTGTGAGAAGAAGCAAGAAGTATGCAGAGCCCAGAGGAATGGAGTGAGAGACAGAGGGAGCGAGACAGAGGGAGGGAGAGGGAGAGAATAATGAGAGTGGGTGAGCATGAGAGATACAGAGCAGCCACTGTGAGTGTGTGTGTGGATGTGTGTGTGTGGTGAGTTGGTGCCGTGCTCTCAGACTTGGCTTTTTATATGGCAGTAGCTCCAGAGACCCCACACCCACCCTCTTGCTCCCCATCGCTTAAAAGGTTGGTGCGGTTACGTCCCCTTTTCTCTACGGCTCGCTCAGAGGAAGGACTCGCCGACGTGCAGCCTCCTGAAACACAGAGGAACCAACACAACGCCCTGGCCACCTCGCTCTCCCTCTTCACTTTCCTTTCTCCCTCCTTCCCCCACTTGTGATGTTGTTCTCACCCTCTTGCTTTCTATTCTCTCTCATCAACATCCAGCCTCTAAAAATAAAGATGGAGCAGTGGAAAGACAATCCTTTCTCTCTTTTTCTCTTTTCCTGGAGGTGGGCTCTAAAGATTTATGCAGATATGTGTAGACACAAAACTTAAATGCATGGGGCCTGGAAATACTAACCACTCCTCCGAGAGAAAAAAGTACTAATTAAAGAAGTTGCCAAATACCGAGAACAAAGTCATAGTCCAGCAACTCTTTGCTCATACTGATAAAGTTTAAATCACATTAAACACCAGAATGGAATCTCATGTACTGTACAACTAAGGCTAAGTTCCTCTTAGAGTTTTTATTTCTCTCCCTGTCCGTAAGCATGTTTCTCAAACTTAATCTACCAAAGTGAGTTCTTATTGGTTGTTTTAGAGCATCGATTCCATGGTTTTATCAAACCAAGGATCTTGTTTTGGATGAAAGAAATCAATAAGGAACAATGATGTAATTTGTTTGACATTTTCATTCCTGGGTGTGATGAATGGTAAAGTTTGTAGACGGCAAACATTCATTATGAAGGGTATGTTAAGTTTACAAAGGCTTAGGTATTCTGTGGTTGTGGTCTAATACATTTGGGAAAGCAATATGGATGAACAAAGGATGGATGGACATAATTTGTTTTATGAACAAATTGCTGGTGTGAGAAAAGACAGTGAAGGATGGAATCTGTAGTGATATTTAGGCTTTAGCACTTCAATACGATACAGGCATTTAATACAATATGCAATAATACAATTTTTTTTTCCAAACGTATGGATGTGCCTACAGTGCTATGAAAAAGTTCATGCCTCAAAATGGATTTCTTCTCTATTTGTTTTTTTTAACTTATATTTTAAAATATGAAATACATTTTCATTAACAGAAAAAAATAACTCAAGACGAAAAAACTGCAGTTACATAGCACATAAAACATAAATTACTAAGGTGGAAAAGCTATCCATTCATGGCCTTTTGTGAAAATATATAAATACCCAATTTATTAAACACATAATTAGCTGTGATAAATCCCATTCCAATGCCTTCAAGGAAACAGTCAAACATGGTGGCAGTAGTGCAATGGTCAGGCAGGCTTTGATGCTTCAGGACCTGGATGAATTGCATTTGGCTTATAATAGTAACTGCAAAAATGTATAGAAGTAGGAATTCTCATATCTCTTTAATAAAATCAGTGAGTAATTTCAGCCATTACTAATAACCTGAAACTATAACTCTCATGGATTTCTGTTGCAAGACTGGACTAAAAACAGACCAATAAGTTAAAGGAATAGTACACCCAAAACATGATTAGCCTTCATTTTCTACTCACCCCCATGCTGAACAACACTCTGGAGTACTTTTTTGATATCTCAAATGCATCTGGAGATCTGGGAGGCTTCTTGCTGTCTGCTGACATTCAAATAATGGAGGTCTATAGTAACCTGACAACAGCCAGATGCATGTCTCACTCCGCCCAGCTCCACT
>NW_015150805.1:507898-519870 GCF_000732505.1 Cyprinodon variegatus
AGTGGAGCTGGGCGGAGTGAGACATGCATCTGGCTGTTGTCAGGTTACTATAGACCTCCATTATTTGAATGTCAGCAGACAGCAAGAAGCCTCCCAGATCTCCAGATGCATTTGAGATATCAAAAAAGTACTCCAGAGTGTTGTTCAGCATGGGGGTGAGTAGAAAATGAAGGCTAATCATGTTTTGGGTGTACTATTCCTTTAAGATGACTGCAATGGACTGGCGACCTGTCCAGGGTGTACCCCGCCTCTCGCCCGTAGACAGCTGGAGATAGGCACCAGCACCCTTCGCGACCCCAATTAGGACAAGCGTGTCAGATAATAGATGGATGGATGGAAGGTAAGATGCCATAGAGGCTCAAAAATCCTCCAATCTCCCTGAATTTAATAATTGTTTATAGAGAGGGCCAATGAAAAAGGACTCTTCGTGTAATAAATGCCTGATGGCAGCTGTTAGCCTACCCAGCCAGACCAATTTACACTGTGTACATGGGCATATTATTCTGGAAAGGAGCAGGTAGAGCCAGATTTTAAAGGCAGGAACAAAAGAGTCAGCGGAAAACATTTTAAACCTGTAAGATTAATGTGACGCAAAAATATATTTTTAAAAAGAAAAGCTTTTACAACAGCTATTAGTTGAAATTTAAAGATACAAACAGCTTTGCAGCACAAAATACATCAATAAAACATTTCTCCATTGCAGCTGCAATCTTGACTGTTGGGGTTACACAAAAGCAGTTTTGCATTATAGGTCCACCTCCTGCACTGTGATTGGCTTAGGTCTGTTTTAGTCCGGAGAGTATTGAGCCTTACCTGACTCACATGTCCTGTGTATAAGTCAGTCTGGCTCACCGTGCTAGACAGCTGCTGCCCTGAGTGTAGCACAACCAAGTAATAATTCTAGAGGACAGTTACTTTCCACCAAAGGGTCAGGTTGGCATAAGTAGCTTTTTCTCTTAATGTTACATTAAATGTTTATTTGTAAACTGTAGTTTGCATTCAGGGTTTACAAAATGTAGTTTTATTTAAAATAATTTGTCACTCTGAAATATTTACAGTAGGTGAGGAAAAAAATAAAACAGAAGAAACTCATGTAGTCCTACAGACAGGTCTACAGAAATGTTAAATATTGCTTTAGAAATAAATAAATAAATAAATAAATAAATAAACATAAAAATTGAGAAATATGTAAAAAAAAAAAAATAATCCACTAGTTCACTGAAACTTATTTTAGCTGTGAAGTCAGCTTGCATGGCCAGTGGTCTGTAAAAATCTGCCAGCTCTTAGTTTTCTCATATAGTTGCCTATTTCTGGCTTGGGACAGTTTGTCCCTGAGCTGGACAGAGATCTTGTGATGGATTGAGATGGATCAATGGGCAGCATGGCTGATTATTTGTCACCACTACACTTGACATATGGCCAGTTATTTTGCAGCATTTCCGATTCTTCATCATCATTAAACTTCAGACACACATTCTTGGAATCATTGGATGGTTGTCCCATTTATCACCTAGCAGAAAGTATGATTCTCAAATAACTGGCACGCAGGTGTGACTTGGATGCATATTTGCCTGATTTGTTTTTTTACTTCTCATAACAGTCATCAGGTTTGTCTATATGAGGAAGCACACAGATCTAAATTGGTTTTGGGGGGTTTGTTTAAGGGGGGTTTTGTTTGTTCTTCACACCTGCCGGCAGTAACTGCTGGTCATATTGCTGAGGGCTAAATATCTATGAACCACAGAGATCAAAGCACATATCAGAGGACAAACAGAGAGTGATTGTGATGAAAGCGAGATGAAAAATGGATATGAAAGTAAAAGAAAAACTAAAAAAAAAATGTACAAACTACAAAAGTCAAATGCTGTAACAGCTTATCATTGTATCACTTTATGTGGTTTGTTTTGCATGAGGAAATGCTATGCAGGAGGAAAGAGATTATGAGAGCAGGTTGCCAAAGAAGGATATCTGAAATACCTGAACATATCTTAATTTATTCTGTGATATGTTGTTTTTGAACTTTTATTTTAGAAAATAATTCTAAAACAAAGAAAACTATTCTAGACAAGTTACAAGCACGTTGCTCGTTAACAATGAACCAACATACCTGTCAACAGGTTCAAACGTCTGACTGAACATTTCCTGAACATTACAGAAAACAGTTGATTTCAGTGATTATTGCATCAAAGTGTCACTCAACAAAATTTTAGTTCAGGAGCTCCATCAGGCTTGTTTACTTGGTGTATTTATTCATTTTATGTTTTCACTTCCGTGGTTTATTATTTTTTTCATCATTAGTTTTGTTAATTTACTTTTCAACTTATTATATATATATATATATATACATATAGAATGCAATATGAACTAAATTACTCTGTTTTTTCTTATATCTACAAGAATCTTGAATTTATTTAGTTTAATTTAAATACATCTGTTAATAGCACAATATATTTTTTTCTTAGGAGATCTGACCTGTTTTTCTTGTAATTTTTTTTTTATTATGGAATGTGTTATAATAAATAATAAAATAATAATTAAAGGTCTGAAGTTGAGCCCTCCATTAATGGATGATGGGTTAAACATACCTTTCTGATGTTTCTTTTTATAATTAGATCATTTTGTTAATTATATCTCTGCATTATATTCATAGTTATTTATAATAAATAAGGTACAAAACTTACGTATATACCAATTGCTGTAGAGAAATGCAGTTTAGAAATTGCCACCAGCTGCCTTCACAACCTCATAGTCAGGCTTGTTTTTAACTGAGATTAAAATACAAAATGGTAAATTGTTTTTTTACTTGTTGGGTATTGTTTTCTCCCTATTTGCAGGTTTACTAGTGATTCCCAGAATTTCTATTAGTAGAATGGGCAGCATACATTAAAGTTATCAAATAAATTACAGTAAATTGAATTGAACTGAAGTGAATTGACCAGCAGTTACTTTACTTATTTAGAATTTATTCACTGGTATCAGACTAAAAGGGACTGAACAAATGTATGCCACATATCTTTATCTGAAATTAATGGGGTGGGTTTTCTGATTAATTTTGAAATGATTAACTTATTTGAGTTGGCACATTTGTTAAAAAGCCTTATATAGCTCTTCTAAGGTTTTAATTGTACTATCAGAGCTGGTTTAAAGAAAAAAAGAACTCCAATATTTGCACATTTGCTGGATTAAGGCAGTGACAGCATAAGACCTTATGTGCATCTGGGAGATGCCACTGGGTGAGTAAATAGCAGGATTAGAAAACCTGGGGACTAGAGCAGGTTTTATTGCACTTTTTGTGCTTTTAGTGATGTGCTTAAAATGTGATAATTGGCTGATAAACATTCTTTTTATCTTTTTTAAAATATTTTATTTAATCAAAGCGTTTCTAAAAAAAAAAAAAATCAAGCTAAAAAGATTTTTTTAAGTTATTTTAAAAAAGTATAAAACCTAAAGAATATATTCCTTCAGGTTAAATGAAACACCATTTCAATCTCCAGAAGAGTATGTACCCATATTCAATTCTTTTCATTTTGTTTTCATTTATATAGGTCAGATACACAACACTAGCCATTTTTACACACAAAAAAACAGATAAAATTCTCATCCACAGAGAATCTGATAATTTAGCCGAACACAGTATAGCCCCTAAAAGTTTTGAGAGATGTGTGTCAAATTGAAAGGCAAAAGATGGCTGAACATAAGAATCCAGTGAGTACAAAGCAAGTGATGCAGGAAAATACTGTGAATAAACCGCATGTTGGCAATGAGACAATCTGGCAAAGACAGACCAAGAGAAGCAGCTATTATTAGAAGATCCAGGTGAAACATCTTCTTGTTAATCAGCAGCAGTGGTTAAAGTTATATACAGTGTGAAGTGCGGAAACACCCAGCAAGCCCAAAAAAAGGGCTGCATAACACTTACAGTGCATTGAGTAGATGCAAAAGAAATAAAAAGTATTTTAGTTAGATTTAGTTCATTCTAATACAGTTAAATATAATTATCAGATTCAGACTGTTATTAAATTGCACATATTTATAATAAACAAGGTGCGATACTTATATACCAATTACTTTAGTAAAATGTACTTTAGAAAATGCCACCAGCTGACTTCAACTCAATTCAGGTAGCACAAGCATATTGCACTGTCTGCATTGAGTTAGGTGACTGCACTGCAATGAGTGGGTGCAGTGCCCTCTGAAGATCTGCTCTGTGCATGCAAACAGGTTTACACATGTCTTAAGAGACACAAACCATTTAAAGATCAGGTCCAGATTGTTATGCTGCATAAGAGTAGCAACTTCAATAACAAAGTTTGAGCCTCACATCCCAGGCTGGACACAAATAAATCCAATACTCTGTGTTCTCAGAGTGACTCAAGGCCAAATCTGGGGCTCCTCTACTGTAGTGGCCTTTTTTCTGGCTGATGTGTAAGTGGTGAAGAAGTGGATTTTTTTTAACTCCAAACCTTTTTATTATCTATCCCTTAGAGCAAGATAAAAATGGGAATAACAAAGGCTTTTTTCCTATTACAAACCTTTTATAAATGCAGTATGCTCAAAATAACCATTTATGTTAGTTTATTATATTCACCAATATATAGGATATTAGGTAAAAATATATATATATATTTTTAAATATGAATGCAGCGGGATATTTTACTCCCAGAATTCAGGCAAAAAGAAGAGAAGACACCTGAAAAAAAAATCTTTGTTTTTTTATTCTTGATTTTTGATGCAAACTTGGGTTTTGCGTGGATTTACTATAGATACTGGTGTATTTTCCACATTTTGCTCACTCTAGTTGATTTGTTTGGCTGAAAAAAAAATAACTGTTGCCTGACTAAAAAGTGGTCATCTTACCGGTAAAGATATGCACTCAGTACTCAGTAAGGCTACTCTGTTTGCATATATTACAGCTTTATTACAGCCTGGCAAGAAAGCAGACAGGTTCTGAATGATGTGGGTCAGGCAAATTGACTGGGAAATCAGGCTCTGTGTGTTCAATAAAGCTGTTTTTTTCCCTTTACATTATGTCAACTCCTGCAGCAAAATAAAATCAGTATCTCCATAAAGCCTGTCACCTAAGGGAAGCATCTGCTGTAAAATTACAAGGTAGACAGCAGTGCTGTGGATTTGATTTGATATAGTGGACCCACAGCAGCAGAAGACAGGGCTCAACAAATGATCATTAAGTTTGTAAACCTCAATCTACACCACAACTTGGGGGTTGTGCCTCTCCACACCTCCTCTTTGAAACGGGACTTTGATTTCCAAATTAAATTTAATATTCAGTGGCAAGGGAGGTTAAAGCCCCAATGTAAATTTTGTAGAAATAATGGGTCAAATTTGCATTGTAAAACTTCATAAATGTAGTCTTTAATGAATTAAATGTGCTCTAAAACGCCCTTGATTTCATAAGTATATTACTTATAAAACGGCTTTTTAGCTCGCCCTTTGGATCAGAAGCACACCGCCTGTAAGTCTTTGAGAGATTCCCCATGGAGGGCTGACCAATGAAGCAACCAGCACTAAATTAGGATCACATCAAAAGTCTATCACTTCTAGTAAGACTAAGACTCTTATGGTGTCTATGGAGCAGGGATAGACTGGGGGCGGATCATGAAGCTGGTTGCTTGATCCCGATTGGCAGAACACACAAAAAGACCTGTCTAACAGTGACCAGACAGAAGGGCTGTTTTCCTCATTGGACAAGATATCTGTCTTTTGCCGAACTCTCCCAAAAACTGGTTCCTGGATTTTATTATTTCATAGGGCTTCATAGCAGCTTTTTGCACCCTTTTTTATTATTTGTTTTATGTGTTTCAACATTTGCAAAAGAAGTACATCACATTTGGATTTAATTAACTCCCGTGTTTCAGAGATCAGAAGCCGCCGCCGGTATCATCAAACTATAAAGCCTTTACTAAAACATTTTTCTACTTCCATTTAAATTTCAACAAAAATGGTAGAGCATTCTCTGCAAAAGGATAATGACCTTTTAAGATTTACCAATCGTAAGAAATCTTTCATATATTATCATCAGAACAAGTCAAATTAGAATTTTTTGCCATAATAAGACGATAATAGGAGAAAAACTGTTTTTTTTTTTTATTAATTCTTTACCTTTCAGCTATTTAAAAGGATTAATGTAAAAACATAACACATTGGTGGATAATATCTGGGTATTATGCTAATAGAGCACAGACACCAAACGTAAAGTCAATTTCTAAGAGACATAAGACAAAACTTTTGATACAATCCTTGCACAGATTCAAAAACAAGGAGTGGACAGGAAACCACATCTTCAGCCGGGTTGTGTCCAGACATAAGCCACATCCAAACACACCTCAAAAGATTTTAATCACTTTGTTGTTCTCCCTGGCTACAAAGAGATGGAGAGGCACAGCAGAGGTGCTTCAAAAGATTTTCACAGTCTCACAAGGGAAAACTGCAAAACATAAAAGGATAAAAAAAAATGTACTTTCAAGGATTTGATTTTTTTTTCTAAAAAGGAAAGTTTAACAGGTCAAAGAAACAAAAGAAACAACACCACAAACACACAAGTAAACACAGTCAATGCCTCATCTCCAGTTGAGTTTGTGTCTCTGATTTACTTCCCTTGTGTTACTCCTGGCCGAGGCTTATCAAAGAGCTTCTTTCATAAGTGCCAGGATCAAGCCACTGCTGTGACTGCTTGGCACCTACTGAGATGGTTTGAAGATGGCTAGGCAGCGGTGGGGGTGGGGTAGTGATGGGCTTCAAGACATGGAAGACAGGCCAAAGGAACTCAAAATTGAGGGTAGTGATTGAAGGCAGCTGTATATTTGTGTGTTTAAAGAAAGATGGGTTCAGACGGTGAAGATTCCCTCAGCTCGTCAAGAGAACCTTACAAGTTTGTGTTGGTGTTTGTGTGCTGACAGGAAAAAATGGTAGAAAAAGGCACTTCTTTGGTCAAGAGGGGAATCGTTTTTTTTACCACATATATGCAGCGATATTAATATGTATTTGCTTAAAGCTGTTCCTGACTCTGTGATTTCTTGCTGACGCACACAATAAGGCAGCAGGTGAATTCAGACAGTGAAGGACACGACTCTGGAGAAAGAGCACAACACTCTACCACACAGACATAAAACACCCTGAGTCTGTATATTCCTCGACACTGCAGAAGCCCTGGTTCCATCAGCTCTGACATGCAGCCTGTTTACTGAAGTCTGCAACTGCATTGCAAATTTACAAAATAATTGTGACTGGTCAAAGCAGAGCTCTTTGTTCAAAAGTACTGTTAGTCTGGTTTCTTGCATCATAGAGAGCTTGTGTCATAAATCTTGAGAGCAAAGTTATTACAACATGTCACCACCTTTTTTTCTGTAATTTCACATGTGTTAAATCACCCATAAAACTCGAAGTCTTTCTGGCAATCAGCTGATTATAGCAGCATGCTCTCTATGCAAGATAATGAAATATTTACTAGCTGATTACACAGACACATAACACTTACAGGCAGGATAGAGACGGCTAAATGAAGATGTTTGGAGGCAGCACGAGAACAAGGCTTCAGTTTCCGTCTCTGTTTACTTGTCCTCTTGTTTCACTTGTTGTGCTTTTTGCTTGACTGAGCAGCCTAGCTGTAGGGCAAACTCTTGTTTAACTCTTCATCCTCCAGCCCATAAAATAAAGCAAAGTAAGAAACTGCAGACTTGCTCTTTTGACCCCCTCTGCTAAAGGACTGAATATTATATCCAAGAATCCTAATGAATGCAGTAATGTGATGTATTATGTGTGTGCGTGATTCATGTGTGTTCAGCCTCGCTCTGACTCGCCTGCAGCGAGCTCGTCGTGCCTTCACTCAGTCTTGACTCTTCTCCCCTCAGGCACCCAAATGATGGGATGACCTTTCCACCTCGGCCGGGGCCGGGATGTCACGCGCAGCATGAAATGAAAACTCATCACCTTGCTAAACTCTTCACATCACTCTTTGCTCTTCTTCCCTCCTGCTCCTCTATCTGATTTGTATTCTGCTGCTCTTGAAAGGTCAGACCTCTATATTCTTAGGATACTTTACATTTACTGTATTTATTGTCTGTGCTTTTAGCTGTAGAAAAAGTAAGCTCCATTGAAAGAATAGGTGATTCAAATATTACTGTAGGTGTTATTTGATAATGGTTTATTTGTCTGTATTTATTCAAAAAGATTTGTAGCGGTAATATTTGCATATTCAAATATTAAGCATGTTTATTCAATTAATATTTTCTGTAAATAAGCTGAGAATGTCCTTGTTTGTATGGTTTTACTCTTTTCTCTCTCCCTGATTGTTTTCTATCCTCTTCTTGCCCACAGGGACGTCCCAAGGTGATTTCCTTCATCTTGGCCTTGAAGCAGCGAGGCTGTCAAAACCACAGTTTGAGTCCAGAGAAGGGGCCAGGTCCTTCTACTACCATGAGATGGCTGTTGGAAAAGGAAATAAAAGAATCAGCATTTAGAATGGAGAAAGGAAGATGAAGCATGAACTGAGCTGATAGTTACTAACTTCTCTAGCAGTTGACAAATTTTTGTGTAGTGACTGTCAATTTTGCCATCCACAACCCAGTTAATTTCAATAATTATCGAAATAAATCAATGATACAAATGTAGCAATAAAATCACATCTTATCTGATACATAAATATGATATTACCTCACTGTTTTAACAGTTGTGATACTAGAAGAACAGGAGAAAACCTTCATTTGAAGGAGTAATATACAGTATTTTCACTATAAGCAGTGCCCACTCGATTTAAAATAAAAAAAAATCTAAACTTACATATATAAGCCACATGTGGCTATAAGCCATTAATATCTACTGTACTATCTCCCACCAAACCTATAGGTAGAGCTCTACATATTGCCGGTGGACTGGAGTAGGGACAAAGTTTCACTGCGGGAAATAAATGTCAAAATGTGTGAATTCGGGATATTTGTTCTCCGTCGTTCCTGCTGCTAGCATGTTCTTGTGCAAAGTAAAAATTTGACTTTCCCCTCGGCTGTTACGAAAAAAATCAAAAGAAAAGCCACTCCTTCTTATAAGCCATGTGTTTCAAAGCGTGGGAAAAAGAGCGGCTTATAGTCCGGAAAATATGGTATAAAAAAAAGAGCAACATGAAAATCTAAAACTTTTCTCAAGGTTATGGAGAAAGAGGAATTAATACCTCTTTTTACAAATGAACAAAGATAGGACAAATTTAAAATATAAATGGTAAATGGCTTTTTTCAAGTCAGGAGACTTGACCAAAGCGCTTTACACTACATTCATTCACCCATTCACGCACACACTCACACACTGATGGTGGCAAGCTACATTGTAGCCACAGCTGCCCTGGGGCTCACTGACAGAAGCAGGGCTGCCGTACACTGGCGCCTGACCCTCTGACCACCATCAGTAGACAATGCAGGTGAAGTGTCTTGCCCAAGGACACAACAATACTGAAAGTCAGAGTCGGGGCTTGAACAGTCAATCCTTCGATTTCAGAGCAAACTCCTACATCCAACGCCACTGTCGCCCTACCTAATACTTGAAATGTACTAAAAAAACAATCAGCGATAAATGTTAAAATGACATATTTAAGCTATATAAATAAAACACTTGGAGAAGCATTTTAGAGACCAATATAAACCATTACAACTTCACAGCCAACTGAAATTGTTTTGGTTTTGCTAGGAAAATCTTTGTTTTTTTTATTCGGCAATAAGTTGATTTATTAATAGGCTTTGTTTGGTTGTAAAGATATCAGGTTTGACATTTACTGTAGGGTTTGCTTTTTTTGTCCTCCTTGTTTTAGCCCTATCAGTCTCTCTTGTACATCTATATTGTATTTTCTCCATAAAGCTGAAGCAGATTCTGAACCATCCACTCATGGTTATTGGGGTGCCTTCTTCTCCTGTTTTGGTGCTTTTCCGAATGCTGTGACAGCTTTATGTACAAGGCTGATATATTTATTGCAGCTTTCAAGGTCAGATTTGATGTTTTCTGTGTAGATGAAGCCATTTCAATAAACTCTGTCTGTTAGGGTCTCTGGGGTTTTGGTGTTTTTCTGGTGTCAGTAAGCTCCCTGTAACAGAGAGGATCTTTGCTAATGGCGCGGCCATCCTGTGTTGCTGCACACCTGAGATCATTTCTCAATCAAGGTGACTACTATATAAGGAGGAAAACAATCATATATCTTCGCTGGGTGTTTCCACCTGATGGTATTCCAGCCAAGACCTAAATCAGGAATATCCTTCTTGTTGAAATTTTTATTCTGGTGAATCTCTATGAATGATGATTCTGTTATTGTTACAGACAACTAGTGAACCTCAGTTTGTCTTTTCATGGAAAAGATCTTTCCTGTGTGCAGCAGTTCTCAGTCTTCCTCGCCTGCCCACTCTCCAGTACCAATGCTCTCGAGTCTCACTCACATTCTCCTGGACCTCTGGGGTTCAGTCTGCAAAGCCCGCTGAATCAAACCCCTGCAGATCCATGCTACTGTACCTCCCCTTTATCTTTCAAGTAAGCAAATCAATCAGTCATCATCAGTTATCATCAACCCACTCCTTTCTGATCAGTCTGTTTTTCCTCTCAGACCAACCAGAAACTTAAACTAACTTCTTGCAGTTCTCTGCTTCCGGAGCCTAGCTACATTTGAAAATAAAACGTTAAAATTCACTTGTTCTCCGTGTGATTCTACATGTGGGTCAAAAAATACAAACCAACATATGTATTTTTGTTTTTTCATTTCAACATGAAACTCATTCTCAAAAGGAGATAAATAATTACCTTTTTATAGCAACTCAGTCTTTAAACATTTGTAAAATATTTCTCAAAGTGAGTTTTAATATTATTTTTAAGCACTCTAGACATATCAAAGCTTTTAAAGAAATGTAAAGTAGGAAATTGGTCCTCTATAAAAAGAGGGTTTTTTTAGGCTATTGACACCATTCTAATAAAATGTATTTCATCAACATACTGAGCAAAGATTTTTTTTTAGAATATCTTACAACATTTCTTGCTGCAATTTGCAATGTGAAATAAACTAAAACATATGATCTCCTTGATGTTTCTTCATGCTTAATGTGAGTGTTTTATACAGAGAAAGACCAAAATAATATCTATGTAAAGCAACACCAAAGCTTCAGACTATCAAAGTTAAGTCAAATTATAAAACACAGTAAGGTTTCTTCATTTCCACCTGCTTCTTAGGATTTGGTGTTGACAAGGATCTTAAACTTTTCATCAGTAAATCGGTAAACTCTCCCTCAACCTAACCCCACTTAAATCAAATTGATTCAAAGTTTTCTATCTAAGGAAAACCAGTTGATTGCATCAACTCATTCACTCGAGTGCAATCCCTCACATTAAGCATGCTTGTAGCGACAGTGGAGAGGAAAAACTCAATTTTAACAGGAACAAACCTCCAGCAGAACCAGGCTCAGTGTGAGCGGCCATCTGGACTACACTGGAAAACAGGCGGATCTCCAACATCTATAAACAAAGGTGTTGATGGCAGAACCACAGCTGATATTTCTCTCCAGGATGGTGTCACAGCCAAACAGACACAGATGAGAAGCTTCTTAAAAATACAGTTAATTTTCCCTGAAGCAAACCATGCTGCTTTATAGCTGCATCCATGTTAGCATGTCACATTTAATGTGATAATTACACAGTAGGCCTGCACAGGTTGGAAGACTGATTCGTTCTCAACCCTAGATATACATCGGCAGCAGATATACATCCACACTAATATATCAAGGTGAAAGTCATCATAGCTTACTTAATGTAGACCCAGCTTCTAACCCAAGTTTTGAAATAGATTAATGTCAATATTCTTTATTGCCCGTTAAGAGTCTGCCGTTAGCGCAGCACATTAATGTAACTGCCCACCACTAATGTATATATATATATATATATATATATATATATATATATATATATATATATATATATATATATATATATATATATAT
>NW_015150805.1:519880-522451 GCF_000732505.1 Cyprinodon variegatus
ATATATATATATATATGTAATTAATTATCTTAGTTTTCTCTAGCTCTTTAAACCACACAGCATTAACATGTTTAAATGCCTATAGTCTGTAAAAAAAAAAACAAAAAACATTGGCCTATGCAAAAGAAATGATGAATGTGTTGCCGTGTTGAAATATTAATAATAAAATCACAAAGTTATAAGCTAGTAATTGGAGCTCTTTTTTAGCTCCACTCCAATATGACTGCACAAGAATGCTAAAAGGTCAAGGCTATATGGGTAACAGATGCATAATGAAACCACCCCATATTTCATTGCAAGTGTATTGAGTCTGCAGGAGAAAGTCGAGAACTGTGTACATGTGTAGGTGTGTGTGCGGATGTGTGTGGGAACAAATGTTGGTGCATTGTGCAGATGTTTTGTAGGAAGAAGCAATAAAGTAGCTTTTTAAGCATTTCGTAATTAACAAAAGGTACAAACTTGCTAAATATAAACAGTATTTATCTTATTTTTTTTGTACATTTAATTTTATAACTTATTGTGACTTACTATTCTTAGCCATTAATTTGCATTAAACGCAAAATCACTTGTTTTCTTTTTTACTTCAGGATGTCATAGAGAATCATTTACTTCTTACTCCACTCTTCTCCTTCACCTTGTGTGTACGCTACAGCCCTTTCTCTCTTTCCAGATTAGGCAAAACGTAACGTTTTATGCAAAGAAAATCTATAAATCCATCCAAATATGTTCATTTGCATTATCTTCAATGCTGGGCGTCTTTCTGATGAACTCTAAAGAAGTTTATATCCCTAAGCTACAATGTCATCCATCTCAGTTGTGCCTCATATAATCATCAGGGAAAAAAGAGGAATACAAAACATCATGAATATGAAAATCATTTTCATGGATCTGGGAGCAGGGATGGTGCATCTTGAAATTAGTGATTTGACATGATCTTAAATTATGTCCCTGCAATTAAGCTCACAATATCTCATAAATCTTTAAAAATAGATCAGAGAAACACTGTATGCATACATCTATATTTTGCAGTCGTAAGAGCTTTGATTACTGCCTGTAGATGCAGGTGTGTCTGCCAGATTCTCCATCTTCCCCTTAGGAAGGAGTTCTGACCTTGAACACAGCCTTAATTCATGATTTTTTTTTTTTTCCTTTTTCAGAGTGGCTGAGCATTTCTTTTTCTGAAATCTCTCCGGATCCAGGAGTGAGTCGACCACCTGACATCACACCTGGACACAAAAAACACCCCTAATTTCTCTCTTGAGAATAAGAGAGAGCAAGGCAGAGAGAGGCTGAGAGGTAGTGTAAAGGGGAGCAACCCAAAATGCAGAGGTACCCTCCCTCTGTACGGAATGGCAGTTAATTTAAATTCTGCAAGGAGACAACCCATAAATCACCTCCATTCTGACTAATGGCTTCTGCACTGAGGGAAAACTCTCGCCTCTCCACCTGGAGACTTTGTGCACTGCAAGAAAGCAAAGGGAAAAAAAATCCCGACTATGCTTGGTTTCTATGGAGGGTGTGTGTGTGTGTGTATAAATATACATACAGAATATATGAGAGCTTCACTCAGACAGACAGGTTCTGAAAGAGTCAGCAGCACAACTAACCTCTCTGCACACCAGCAGCTTTCACTGGAGGCAGAAATCCCCCCGTGTTCATCCATAATTAGCCCTCATAACTGATCTGTCTGACGTCAGAGGACTGTGACTTAAAACTCACCTTGGACTGGATTCCAAATAAAATAAAACATGAAAATCACCCTTCATTGGTGCACGACACGCACAACGCTTACTCAGATTTCGGAGGGAGTCATGAGACATAAACGTTTTTTTATTGTTTAGCGTTTCTTCTTATATTTACACTATTTGGGCTTTTTCAATGCTTTTCTAATTGTTTCACAACAAATGGCTTTTAGCAGCAGGTTGATGTTTCCAGCTGTTTAGATGACAAGAGTTTTTTTAGAGCAGAGCTCAAACAGGATTCCTATTTAAAAAAAAATAAAAAATACGTATCCCTTTTCTCTTGCACGATCTCTACATGTATCAGTACATACTTTAAGACCTGAAAATATAGAATGTGAATGTCTTTTCAATGGAAAAAATGGAAAATATGGATGTAAGGGTCATGTATGGAAAAGCTCAGTTGAATCTCACTTTTACTTTTGGTTTTGTTTTACTTTGCTCTCAAAAGTGAACATAATGAGGTGGAACAAAAAGAACATTAACAACTGTAATTCTGCCTTAATATGATGGTGTTGAGTATTGGTATTGAGCACCTACAGTGGTATCTTTTGCATCTTTGTTTTTCATATAAGCTGTCATATTATATTTCATTGATTGATTGATTGATTGATTGGTTGATTGATTGAGTGGTTTTATTGATTGACTTTGTTGATTTCACAGAGGAGAAATTAACTTGTAACATCAACTCAAATAGTAAGGGAAGAAGAATGTTCTAAAGAAACAAAAAGGTGCATATATGACAGCTTTTTCTTTTGGTTATTGCACAAGGTGTTCACACAAGTATTTATATGAATGAATATTATATATATATATATATATTATATATATA
>NW_015150805.1:522612-526162 GCF_000732505.1 Cyprinodon variegatus
TTATTGCACTGAGTGCCAAATATAGAGAAACAGGGTGCTGGTTAGTAAAATTTTAGAGAACGAGGTGATGAAATAAGAAGTCCTTTTGGTCACTAATCTGATATCTGGATATAAGTAATTTTAATAGCTAGACTGTTAGTTTATTAAGTTAGGTTGTACAATTTTAAAGACACATTTAAGATGATTGTTTTATTTTAAGACCTACCTTAAATTACAAGATAAAAATCTGATATTTTTTAACTATGCTCTCTAACATAGTCAAGTAAAAAAAAACAATGTCTACATACTGTATGTGTTTGTTATTGGTATTTTAGTATATTTATCTTATATTCTGGTTTTCCCTAACAGAGCTCTTACTGTTTTAAAAGTCCTTGATGGTTTTGAGCCAAATATTTTCATTTTAATTTTCATGGTATATACAATCTCCAAAGAAAAAACAGCTTATGGAAGATGTAGCGTAACACAATCTCGACTTAATTTTCTTAATACGCAGTAAGCAATGTCAGATCAGAGAGGTTTATGTCCATAGGAACATTTCTTCCCAAAAACATGTTTGTTGTCATATATCTGGAATGAGGTGGACATTTTTCAGAAGATAATAACAAAATATAACAAAAGCACCAAATTTAGATGTATCCTTGTTGTGAATTTGTTGTTGGTAATAACAATCTCAAGCTTATTCCAGGGATTTTTTATTTTTAGACCCCAGTCTTTACTGTGGTTGCATCGAACCAATATGCTCATATAACTACCAATGAGAGGAAAACATGTTTATAACATTGAAGGGTTTCTTAGAATAGATTAGAATATGAAATCCCTGTATTGTCCCACAATCCTTGTGTTATAAATAATTTATAAGAATAACATAATATTTAAGAGTTAAAAGATAAACAATAAAATATTGTACTGTAAAGTGTTTTAATGATACAAAACTGTGCACCTGGAGAATAAAAAAACAATATACAGCTATGTACATTTTAACAGTAACGGATATTTGATAATAGCAGCAACATCGGAGCTGTGCAAAATTAAAGCAGCATATTATTTAACTGACTAAGATAGAAACTGTGCAAAATCAGCATGAAGTTAACAACTTATTGAGTTTGTTGGAAACAGTGGTGTTATAGAGTCTTTCAACTGCTGGGAGGAAGGATCTGTGATAACGCTCTCTGGTGCATTTAAGGTGCAGCAGTCTTTTAGACTTTAGACCTAAATCTGAGAGGTGTGTGAATCATTTTGGAATCGGTATAAAAGAGTTTGATATTTGTAATGCTTTTTTAAATCTAAAATGTACATTATTAGACTGAAGCCTTACTAAGACCCCCTCATATGTCACCACTGCGATCATACCAGAAAGTTCTATAATTTTTCCAAAAAAAGAGTTGTAACCCTTTTTAGATTAAGATTTAAATATGTGCAGTTTTGTGGGAAATATATTTACCACCTTATAAATTTCCTGTTTCTGTTTTCTTATTACATTTGTTTTTTATATATATAACTTTAATATCAAAGAAAATCTGAGTAACAACAAAATGTAGCTTGCAAATGATGACTTAAGTTATTAAGGTGCACTTGATATTCATTCTCAGATTCCATTTTTCCCAATTTCTTTCTTACAGCCGAATCTTTTAAAGTCACCTTAATTGAGTGAATTCAACTTTTCAGCTCTAAAGATGTTATTCTGGGTTCTTCTGTCATCTCCTGGATGAGTCATCAATGCACTCTTGGTGTAATTTAAGCTGGGTGGCCACTCCAGGGTTAATTTCTGCCATTACCACATTTTTTTTAATTCATTTGTTTATGCTTCTTTCAAAGTCATATTAGTGATTCTGGTAGATCTTTCCAGACACACAGATGTTAATGACTGTGTCTCATCAGCATCTAAACTATCTTCTTATCCACTCTGGGAGCTGGTTTCATATCTAACTGGTTTTAAATCTGTTTCATCATGATGGGACCACAAACCATCAAACCCACCTTCCTCTGGATGGGCCCTTGATTGTAACATGATGTGTTTATTTTTGAGATATTTTTGCCTACTTCGTGTTGTCGGACAGGTTCGATATAAGCCTTCTTTTGTCCTGCATATCTGACAGTAACGTTGTCAAAATTTGTGGTTTATCAGTTAATTTAGGATTTAACAATTATGAAAGAATAGCAATGAAATGCCCTTTGTTGCCTCATAATTTAAACTATCAAATGAAAACTGCCATTTGAAATCATTCTGACTGTCTTAGTACACAGAAATTACATGAGCATGCAGTTATGAAGAAAAGGGGCTGAACCTTTTTTAAAGTAAATGCATATATTTTTATGCATTTAAAACAAAAGGTATATTAAATATATGTATTGGGAGTAAAACTTAAAAAAAAAAGGTTTGAAATCCAGAATCCTTCATACCATTAAGGAAATGCAAGCATGTCTGCATGTTGTTGCAGTGGGATCACTGGTGGTTGGTTCCCTTCTAAAATATTAGGAATGGAAGTTTTCTTTTCAGGGCTACAGCACACACTGTGAACATTGACTTTGTGCCCTAGTCACTTGCCTGAATCAGTAGTCTATCTCATTCCTGACAGCAGCTGAACTTTGCTCTGTGCTGACAGATAGAACCCCAGGGCCCTGTTTGCTTCTCTGCTGCCCCCTCATCATCTTTCACTACACATGTGTATCCAGTTATATGAATAGTCTAAACAAAATAATTGTTTAAAAATATATATTTGACTAACAATTTAATACATGCAAACATCTATATGTCTACTGTTAAGGTGGAAAAGAATTAATCAATTATGGTCTTAAAAACTGATACCCTTTGTAGGAATTAAGTTTTTAGCTAAAATTGGGTTATATTTTGCAAACTTTGGCTGAATAATTGAGTTCATTTAGCTGTGATTCGTTTTCCATTCCTGTAGCACAGATGTCCTGTTGCTTTTATTTGATCTTTTCAACCTTTTATTTCCTTGATATGTTGCAACGCTAAACAATATGCTTTTCTTCCTCCACCTTTACCCTCAATCCATTCACCTTCTGTTTTTGTATTTAACCCCTTCTCCTGGCCTGCTTTTCACACAGGCAGGGAAGCAGGTTTCCTGCTGAAGAGAATTTAGGGGGGCGTTAAGCTGCAAAGTTTGACACAGATCATCGAGCTGTGGGAGAAAGTTCCAGTTATCTGCACCACAAAAGCCACAACTTCCCCGATGCTTCCTAAGCTCGGCAGGGAGAAGTTGTAAAGCAAGAAAAGCCTAACACACACAAACCCTCCCTTTGCTACACCTGAACGGTTTATAGAAAAACTGATAATTTCCTATCAAAAAACACTAGTACTTTAAAAAAAATGAAGTTATGAAGATGTTCCTTTTTCCAAAGCAGAAGACATCAAACTCTTTAGTTTACAGAAACTTGTGGGGACCTTTTTTAAAATATGATGGTGAAGATTCTTACTCATTCGGGCCAAAGTCATTCAAAAAAGTTAAAAAACAATCCACTAGAATTGGTTTTTAAGTTTGTAGATGTTTCACTTCCCTTCCAGGACGCTTTTTTCAATTCAAAATGT
>NW_015150805.1:526314-541644 GCF_000732505.1 Cyprinodon variegatus
AGTAAAATAATGCATATATATATATATATATATATGCATTATTTTACTCTTTAAACCTCCTAAAAAAAAAAGCAGAGATGCTGGCAAATCAAGGTCAAATAATTATTTTATTTTCAAATTATATTTTGCTATCAATTCATATACTCGAAATATGCTAAACATTATTACTTCAAAAGCATTTTGCTCCAAGGACGATCATGACTGAACAAGCCTATGAGGAAAACAAAGATGTTCTTCAGGTCTTCCAGGGGATTCAAAGTATCCCAATGCAACAATGCATACGACTCCCCAACATATTCTATGTATTTTCAACTTTGTTCTCCCTTTGCCATGTCTTCCTTTACTTACATTTCATACCTTTTAGCAAACCATGCTATACCTCTGTATTTATCTATATCCAATCAGTTTCTTCTTCTTCCCATGTAAGGATTAACAGATGATTGTTTTTGTTCACAAGGACCGATAGTAATCATTGGAAAATTAAACACTAAAGAGAAGGAGCAACAAGATAGTTTAACATTAAATATATATCTGTAGTATTTGAAAAAGAAAATATCTTGTTTAACAATTATCTAGTGTTACCAACATGTGAAAAAAAAATGCTGTTTGATCAAATTCAGCATTTGACAGTTCCACCACTGTATTATTAACTAGAATTGTAACCCTTCAAAATTAAATATTAAGTCTGTAAGCTAAAATAAACCATTTCAGTTTCTTTACTCGTTCCACTAAAACCTAGTGATGTTCCATTGACATTTGTTTGTATCTCAACTTCTTTTGTTTTTAGTTTAGTACTTTAGTGAAAGAGTCAAAGTTCACGTCATTGTCAGAGGTCCCTTATAGATCAGGCCAAGAATATTGTGCATTCCGATTACACTCTCTAGATAAATGAGAAGTTTGGTCACTTTTTAAGGCATATTTTGTTTACTTATCTAAGTAAAGGACATAAAGAATTCTGGGTTGGCTCACCAACTAAGTCATCAGGAAGATTCAATGTGCTAATAGGTTTCCAAGGCAATTAATAGACGAGCTATAAATAATGTTCCAAATTCTAACTCTTCATGGCCATAACATATGAAAACCACTAAAACATACTACTGTTACACAAAGTTAACAGTGTAAACAGACATTCTTAATATTTTCCTGCCTTAGAGCAATTGTTTGAAACATTTTCTACTCTATTAATAAATGAATGCATATCTTTTTATTCATAATTTATTATTGTAAAACATTTTACTCAGGGTATTTTTTAGTGACGTTTTGAAGAAACTCGACATATCTTAATAATAAAAAAAATTACATTATGATATCAAATGATAACATTTTCTTCCAAATAGTACACCAAAAATAACATTACCATCACTCTCCAGCTCTGCCTATGAGCACCATCACAGCATAAAGAGACATTAGTCACGTTTTTATTAAAAAATACTTTAAAACAGCTTTTTTATTAGACATTTTATGACTAAAACATTGTTTGATGAGCAGACTGATACCTTTGTAGTTCATCTATCAACCTGTAGCTTATTTTCCTGAATTTACTTTGGGTTGGAAGTTCCCACAGCTTCCTTGCAAACAATTGAAGCGTTATATTCAAGATTGATTTTGTGGGTACTCAGAAGTGACCAGCATCCAGCTCAACTCAGACAAATGTGGCAACTCTATGTAAGGTCAAAAAAGTTTTTTTTTTTTTTTTTACTCAGTTCTGTTTTTGCCACAAGTTGCAGTATAATTAGAAAACTCTTTGCCTCTTTAAGAACATCAATGAAATTAAAGACAAAACAAAATACTGCATGTTATGAGGAAAAACAACTTCAAATAAATGGAGAAACAATTTATTCGCTCATGATATCTGCGAGAATATGAAGAGTTTTATTACTCAACTATTATTAGATTGAAGTTCACAGAACAAGCAGTTGCCATTGGTGACTGCTCATATTAACAATGTGAGGGCTGTTTTTGCACATTTAGCAAAAGCTTCCTTCAAACAAACTTTATGAAAGGTTTGTCTGTAAATGTCACAGACTTGTGCTGTTCGGTATGGTCTTTTTGGCTGCTAAGGATGCTAGGTTTCCTTAAGTAGAAAACTTTTTACCAATCTGACTGTGTGATCTGATCTAGTGTTCTTTGTAAAGACCTTGAGATGACACGTTTTGTGACTTGACTGGAAGTTTGTGGGTCTTCTCTGCAATTTTTCCGTTCTATTGCTAGACAGGCACCTCAACCAACTATACTTCTGTTTTCTTATAGGTAGAGTTGTAGCTATTTGATGGTTAGTGATGCTGTTGTATGTTCTGCTTTGACCTTAAGCACCGTTAAACTTGAAGCTTCTCTGTTTATACCATTTGTCCCAAAATTGGTTGCTTTTTCCATGCTTGGAAGAAAATTTATATTTTTTCTGCTGAAATGAACTATAGGGTGTACATTTTGTGTCACACCCTGTGCCAAACAACATTCTTGCATTTTTTAGGGGTAATCTGAATTTATGTAGCTCCCAGCATCACATTAAACGTCTTTATTTGGGGTCGGTCAAAAAAGACACAATTCAAGGTCATTCCTTACTTATTGCACTCAGATTGTTCTCATCATAAACTCCTTTTTTTTATTAGCTTTTGCCTCTTTTGAGAATTCCCTCTATTTTCTCTAAAACCACAGTTCTGTAGTCCAATATCATTAGCCCCATGAATGGAAGGCTCTCTGTGTGAATCCATTTAGAAGGCTTTTCTGCCGCTCCCTCTCCGTAATCTCTCTAACCCTCTGGGATTAATCACCTATAGAGAACAGAAATCGATCCATTTAATCACTAAAAGATGTGACAAAAACGCTGTAACTCTGGGGTATGGTGGGAAATTATTGGTCCATTCAAATTCATTGGCCAGAGAGGAGCAAAAGGCTTACAGAAAACTGTTCTGTAAAGCTATTTATTAAGGCAACCGTTTCATTTATTTGTGCTCTGTACTCATGGAAATAAAGGATTCTTTTTATTTGCTATTTATTTGGGAAACTACTGGCCTAAAGGAAAGCAATTCAAAACACAAATTAATGCTTAAGAATAAAATGACACTGACAATGAGTTTGACCGTAACAACCTTGTCAAGCCTGGGAAATAAACATAAATCTCCTGTAAGAGTAAATCATGTTTAGTGCCATTCATCTTCAGCCTCTTGTTTAACAGATGTATTTTCGAAAGAAGGGCAGGCTCTGCTGAGAAGTATTTTAGCACTTAGGATTTGTTGATGCCTCCGTGAGCCCATAATGAGGAGGAATGAGGGTCGCCGGATGATGTTAACGCACTAATAAAATCCGCCTTCTTTCAAAGTGTGTTAGAAAATCACGATTACCCCCTTGACATTTTTTTACTGCATGATTTATGAACTGAATATTGCATCCTCCTGCTAACCCTCATTCTGACTGTGAAGTAATAAAAGGAAGTAAGGGGCAGTATTGATCGCCTAAAAAGTAGGCTTTGATATACCACAGATCCTTAGAGGGGAGGGAAGAGGGGCTCAACAGCTGATGAGCTCTTATCGCACACGGACCTCCTCCATGAATCTCCTGGTCGTCTGGACACCCACCACGTGTGAACAAGCTTTCAGCTCACATCATCCTCTCAACTTCCACTTATAATTGGCCATATGTGTCACCAGCACCCTGCTGCTGTTACTGCTCCTGCTGCTTGGGGGAAGGAAAAGAAGATCACAGCTTTGACAAGGTGATTTTTGAATGAGGGTTGCTTTGACATGTCAGGTGAGCCCTAATTTAGTAAACATATCTGAACTTTTGATACGTTTATGTAACTAAAATTAGTAGGAAGATGTGCCTTAACAGGCTTTGGGAGTTGAAGATTCTTCATTGCGGCTATACAACAATGAGGGTGAAAACTTTAAGCACTTATCCTTCAGACTTGGGCTGTATATAACGAGATATTCATGATGTCTCCAAAAGGCATTTCTAACAATTTATGGTGGATCTACATATGCTGAATACAAATGTCCCAAAGCATCCTGATCCATGTGGCATTCAATGAGCATTCATTAACCTTTTCCCCAGCTGCGGCAGTTACCTGATTAAATAAGGCATTTAGATAAAATACCTTAGTATATAACCAGATATACTAAAGGCTATTTTCAACCTAACTTAAAGTATAACTAAATTCTGTCTCTAACCTCTTAAATCTTTTCACTGATTTGGCTCAAATCATGTTTATGGAGGTGAGAGTCTGGACAGCTATTCTACCATCCTGCCTCTAAATGGCAAATGTCACATAAGCCAGCAAAAAAGACTGCAGAATGGCTTTATAGAGAAGCAGAGAGGTTATTGAATGGGCGGGCAAAGTGACTATGAAGAGCTGGAGGAAGGCGAGGAGGCTGAGCAGAAGCTGACTAAGAGGGGAGGACATGAAATGCTGCCGAGATGCCTCTGGGCAGATGCTGAGAGGCGAGTGTCGAGTGGTGATAGCGATCGCGTCAAACAGAATCGCAGAGCAGCCTGCAAAGGGCAGCTGGGAGTTTTGCCACAAGGGGGATAGCGGGCAAAATGCATATGGAGCTACATGTGACATGAATATACAGAATGTTTTAATTTTTCTTTCCTCAAGATGGCTATTTAATTTAACTAAAGTGCATTTAAATAACTTGTCTGTTATTGCGTTTTGGAAATTAGTTCAAAACAGAAAATAAGACCTGTGGGTGCATCTTAATATATTAGAATAATATCAGCAAGTCAAGTTATTGCATTATTTTAATAAAAAAGGAAAAATTTGTAGTGTTCTATAATGATACAGAATAAATAACTGCACAATATTTTCTTGAAAATAATTACCCAAACAAATACTGTCTAAGAAGAAGTGAATACATTTTTTGACAAACAAATATATTTTTCAAACAGAGATTTAAGACATGGCTTAATAATAACGAGGAAGATTGTGTAAATGACAGTTGTCCATCAAACACTCATTGAGAGTTTCCAATTACATAGCCTGATAAGAAGTGACTCCAAGGGTTTTGTGGCCTCTATTCACAGGCGAGCCCAGAACTAGGTGTTTTTGAGTCAGTGGGATCTTTTTTATCGGGAGCAATGCTTAAATTTCTGTTTTGTACGAATTTATCTGAAGGAGCTGTGAAGACAAACAGTTTTGATACGAGACACACATTCTAAAAACACACAAGTGCAAATCTGAGTGATTGAAAGAACAATATAACTGAATGTCTTCAGCGTAGAAATGCTACAACACATTTTGAAGCCTTCAAATAGCTGACCACGAGGCCCCAGATACATCAGAAATAATACAGGCCCCAGAACCGAGCCCTGGGCAACTTCATCAGACAAGTTAGAAACATTTGACATAATTTTTTTCATAACAACATTTAAGTTTTTCCTTTTATATTCAGGCGAACCATTGGAGAACAGTCCTATAAATCAGTAACACTGATTCAATCCCTCAAGCAGCATACTATGATCTACAAAGTCAAAAGCAGACGCTAAGTTCAATAAAACCAAGACAACATGAGTCTGCAGCAATCATCACGTCTTTTGTAACTTTAACAAGAGCAGTTTCAGTGGAGTGCATTTTTTTTAAAACCTGAATGATATTGGTCATAAAATTCAAGCTATAACTGGAATGCTATTAACTCTTTAGCCACCAATGTTCAATGATTTTTGACACAAAGGTAAGTTTTGAAATGGGCATATAATTTTGGAGCTCCATGTGGTCAAGATTGACTTTGTTTAAATTGGAATTTACTGCACAGCATGTATAAAATAAGTGCAAACCAAGCCAGATGGAAGAGAAAGATTTATCAATCTCACAGCCCAGGGACCTATAACATCAAATTCTTAAAAAAAAAAAGAGATGTGGGTATAATGTCAGCAAGGCTTGGTAAGGGATTCAACTTGCCCACTTAAACCTTCATGTCCTGTAGACTGAAAGGAGAGAAAGTAGACGGTGAGCACCTAAGGATTTACACCATGTTAAAGCTTTTTGGCGGCAGGCTAATGCTGGCCCTGATGTCTGGCACTTTGTTCGAAAAACTTCAAAAATCTTTAATAATCCCCTATGTATGCACAGACACGTGTGGAGTTGAAGGTGCAATAAGATTTAAACAACACCTTAAATTTTTTTTCTTTCAAAATACACAAAACAAGGTTAGAGAAATAAATGATTTGGACATGTTTTATGTTTTCATTTATCTCTAGCATAAATTCTACAAGATTAAGTCTTTGAACTTCTAAATGAATGGCTTATTGATTCTCAGCTTTTTGCCGACTTCTTCTGAAGCTACAAACTTTTGTGTTTGTACTTGTGTTTTTGTACTTGCATGATGTTTATTAGTTTTTAAAAGTTGCCACAACATTTAAAGTCATAGGGAAGTCATACTTAAATGTCAAATCGCTCTGGTTTAAACATGTATATAAATGTAATCTTTCTCAGACGATATTGTCCCAAAATTTAGAAAATTTATATTTAAAAAAACATCCTGTCTTAAAATCTGTGTTTTTTTTGTTTTTGTTTTTTGTTATCTTATGAAGGCCAGTTAGCTATAGGTCAGCTTATACATCTGAATTTGGCCAATCATATATCAATACATTTTTTCAGTCATTGCATCTTGATTCATATGTCGTGACTAATATATGCAACAGTTGAAATAAGAAAAGAGAATCATTCACTTTACCATTGAGTTCCGTCCCAGTGTTCACGGGGATGGACGTCTGTGTCTTCAGCAGGCGTAGAGCTAACAGAACTGGCAGCGTCGTGAGGCAAGGGCTCAAACATGTACGACTGTAAGCCTTCTACACCAAACCAAGCTTCTTATGCCCTGGCGTTCTCTTGCACAACATCTTCGTCCCTGCTTTCCTCCTCTAAATAAAAAATGTATAACGGAGGAGACTCAGCCACAACCTCCGACACAAAACTGTCCTCCTCTTGCATGTTTCCGCTGTCCATAGCGTTCCTGGTCAGTGTTGTTGCTAAGTGCTACATGGTCCCAATGTAATTTCCCATTGGGAACCTACTAGCACTAAGTTGCTAACTGGTTTGCAAGATGCTTCTGACAAACCGGCCACAACCAATCTTGCTTGCGAACCTGAGCCTGAGCAGCACCAGAACGTAGGTCTACAAAAACCAAAATAAGGAGCGAGGTGATATGCTTTACCAAAAGCTTGAACTGTAAGGCAGTTCGCTTCTTAAGGCAGTAAGTGATTTTCAATGTACATGGTGAGAGCAGTGGAGTTACTATGAAAAGCTGAAACTGCAGCCCACTACATACAAAAACATTGGTAGTGCACATGGTGACAAGACATACAGTTTTGAGCATGTCACAACGATTGGCATGTAAAAACTTCAAAAGTAAAAAAATAGGGTGTTTGAGCATGAATTCAAAGCCAAAATAAGAGTGTTGACTATACCATGGTTCTAACATAAACTACTGTTTATGTTATCTGCTTACTGTTCAGCTCCTTCTGATGGACCATAAGGTAATATGTCTGTTGTGTAAGGTTAAATATAATATTTCCACTCATGAACATATTTAACTCATGTATAACAATATGTTTTCTGTAAAATATAATTTTTCCCTTTACATCTCATCCAAATACCAAAAACAGGTGTTTGGTTGAGGTATATTGCAAACTTTCACTCCTTTTAGTTTCTCTGGTGGCAGACAGCATGTGGGAGTCCAGCTTCATGGCAGTACAACCAGGCCAAGACCTCAGGGAGCCTGAATGAGAGGGCATCACCTTCTAAAGGAATGGCAGAGGAGGGCAGCAGCATTTGGTCTGGCCTCATGACTTAGTGAGGCACATGCTACCTCTGGTGACTGTCTACCATCTGGTGTCTGTCATTGAATTGACTTGATGTCATGATGAGAAACATGTGGGCTTTGCAGTCTATGGATCCACCTCTGCCTGTTTGCGTTTGTGACTTAGAAAGATGAATACTGATAACTGCCACTGTACCATTTTAAACCGCTACCAACCTACAATCATTGCTGTTTTTCATCCCTCTCAGTATATCTCTGTCTGGTCTGAAGGATAGACAAGAATCTGCCATGGGATTATGTACTGCGAGCTGCTAATAATGTTGAAGAGCCTCTGGGGCTCCCACTCCCGAAGCAACGGTGCAATAAAGCCAGGAGCGGGGAAATACATGGCTATTTAATAGAAACCGAAGCTTTAGTGCTGCTGTGCTATATTTACAGGTTGCCTCTCTGCCTCATTTTTTTTTCAGCATCTCACACTTGTCTGCCTTACCTATCCTCCAACAGCCACCAAGGAGGAGACCTGGCATCTGCTGCTGCTTGTGACTCCCCTGCAACCTCCCACGCCATTGCCACTAACACACACTCAGCTCATACAGGCGCAGAGCTACAGAGTGAAATTATTGTGTTTCCTGCTAAAAGTGACTCTGGGCAGCAATGCACAAAACAGGTGACGGACATAGAAAAATGGTGGGATATTTCACTTTGTGTGGTGAAAATCTGCAGACTAAGATCCTCTCACAGTTTGTTTGCTGTGTTCAGTGCTGCTGCCCAGTTTCCTAGCTATACCATTTAGTTTGCACCATCTGTCTCACAGTGAAGTCAGAATGGAAATGACACAACAGCGCCACTGTTTTGTTGTCTTGTTCTATTTATTCCTCAATAATGAGAAATCAGCAGAAGTATGGCTTGGTGCTCAGAGACACACATATACAGCCATGAAAGTCTTCATGGGCCATATGGCTTGTCTACAGGGGGCTACTCAACTTCTGACTTTGGGACACCAGAATCACTGATATTTATCTTTCATCATCAAAGGCTCTTCATTCCCATGCATGCCATTTGAAACAGAATACCTTTATTTATGTCCCCCATCCTCCCATGTGTATAACACAGACCAACAGGTGACTGGATTTTGAGAAAGAAGCAGTGAAATCATTAGGACCATTATTAAGACTCACTGTCATAATTGACTCATTGACATAACTGTCCCTCCTTTTAATGTGAAAATGTGATCATAGCACCTAATTGCATTTTTTGTTTCATATGTTTTCAGTGTGTTGCTCCATCAAAACCAAAAACAGCACCATGTGAATAATTAGTCATTCTTAAACTGTTTGAATGGTTACTGATTGAGAAACGCATGCATGCAATCTTTAATTCATTATCCTGGCATGATGGCTTATTAAAGCCAAAGCCAGCATGCCTCTGCAGCAGCAGACTCTTGCAGAGACAAGGCCTGCAGTACTTGTAAAACCCAATATCACAAACAAAGGTACTCACTCATTATAAATAGGTAATTTCACACGGCAAATTAATCACAATTCAATCTTCACTGAATTTATCATGAACATATTAATTTATTTAATTTGTCCTTAGTCTTGCATTACATATCCACCTATCTATCACAGCAACTAAGAAATCATCCAAGTGAGATAATTCTATAATATTTCAATGCTCCTTCTAATGTATAAGTTCATGTATAAATAAAAAAAATATATTGTAAGTCTTCTTTTACATTCTAATTGGCCTACACTTTTGAAAGACATGTCCTGATTCAGTTCTAGGTCATCAGATGAGGATCCTATAGAAGCATTTTACTTAATAACAAGTACCTGGAATACAGGCACATTTTGTATGGTCAAAAGGCTACTTCACTTTAACAGCCATATATCTTTTACAAGGCCAGCATGCTAAAGATAGTTCATGCCTAATATTTCATTATTGTTTTTGAGGCATATTAAAAATTCATGACCCCGGGACTCTTTTTCTAAATTCTGTCTATTACCAGAAAATCTGCATTGGTTTTTGAAAGTGAAATAGTTTTAACAACTTTCACACAATGGATTTGCAATTAAAGGTTGGAGGCCTTTACCTTTGTAGCAAAGGCGCTCTCATTGATGGATTAGAATAATTAAAATTAGAGCTTCAGCTAAAGTTCATTGTTCTAATTAATTAATTTGTTCGATTATTTATTCAGATCATAGAGGGTTTCTTGAAGAAGATCTTTTACAGAATTTAGACCTGGTGAAATTCCACTTAAGGAGTTCTGGAAAGTGCAAATTTATGGATTAAATGGTTCTTTATCTTAAATGCAAAATGTTTTTAGATTTTTTTACAATTTTGGTAAAATTCCTGCTCTAAGATGGTTACACTCTAAGGTAAGGTCATGTTTTAGAGTCTCTATAGTCCAGTTAACGATTAATCGATTCCTAACTTACCGGTAGTTGACAATTATATCAATATTCGATTAATTACGATTAACCTGATTAATTGTTTCAGACCTAATTAAAATTGCGACATTTTGAACCTTAGCGGGTGTGAAGTAGTTTGGTCGAGGGTCAAAAAGGTGAACAAAAAAAAAACAGCTTCAGCCACCGGTTACAGTTTCTCTGTTGTCTTTGAATCCTTTTCTCTCAGACAAAACATTTCTCCTCGAGCTTCCAAGAGCTCAAGGCTTATATAATCAAGTGGCAACACACCTGCACTTGATTGGACCAAGCCTCAATTAAACAGGTAAAAAAAAACTGTCTAAACAGAGAAACAAGAATAAACTTAATCTAATTTACAAACTCATCTACATAAAGAAAGAGTCTGCAAAATAAACAGTGTGAAACAAGATAACTCAAAAAGTTACTTTAAAGAAAAACAAACAAAGCATAACTTTAAAGGAAACCCTCTAAATGGTAGAATCCAGCAAATTAATGGATGACATCATTTAGTCAATTTAGCAGGAAATACTTAAATAATGGTAAGTAAAAAGGAAAACAAAAACCATGAATATACTTTGAAACATAATAAACAATTTAATCAAATAATCCTGAAGTAATAGTTTTAACCTAAACATAAGCAGATGGAAATTGCAACATAATGCTAACACAAACAAACCCGGGATAGTAAGTGAAAGTTAAAGTTGCAAACTAATGTTTAAAGTTAAGCCTTACAAATCAGAAGCAGGAATAAGGGACAAGTGGTAAACACAAACTAAACCACTTTGTCACAGCGGGCCACCAACATGAGCTTTTGTATACTAACATGGTCCAGCTATTTTATGTGTATACAAATTAGGTAAGCACACACACACTCGTTTGTTCTGCTATATGTAGTGAGGACCATGTCTTGACTCCTATTGACTTCCATTAATTTTCAGTGTTTTTCAAACCTTTCTATGCCCTAACCCTAAAACTAACCCTAATCCTAATTCGTCACTGCAACGTGATTCCACAGAAAAAATGACTGATTTTTCTACTTGAGTTCTGCTCCAGCACAACGTGAAAGTGGAGCAGTGGACGTTCTTACCAAGTAAAAACCACAGCTGGCCCTCTATGTAGAGTAAATCCTCGCCACAAAACCTCTTTTTGATTTTGAACCAGTAGCTTCTGTTTACTAAGAGTGAACACATTTTTAAATATGTGTAA
This sequence comes from Cyprinodon variegatus, assembly GCF_000732505.1. Classification (NCBI taxonomy): domain Eukaryota; kingdom Metazoa; phylum Chordata; class Actinopteri; order Cyprinodontiformes; family Cyprinodontidae; genus Cyprinodon; species Cyprinodon variegatus. The sequence goes on from NW_015150805.1 coordinate 537,707, forward strand.
TATAAGAACAAAATAGTTCTTGACAGTTTATAACTCAACACTTTGTATTAATAGCTTGATTTTCTTGTTTGTTTTTTGTCAAAATAAAATTAACTGTGACGTTAATTTCTTCAAGGAGCAAACAATTTCTCACTAACAGTTTTCTAATAAAAAAGTAGACTGTTTTAGCTCCTAAAGTAAATCAAATTATGTATAACCAATAAACATATAGTTACTTTTGTTAAAACTTTTTGTTTTGATAAGAGGAGAGGAGACACACCATTCACACCCAGGCAACACCAAAAGTACAGAGGAGGAGAAAGCTGGGAATAGGAAAATGGCGGATTTCTCTGATGTACCGCTGTCCTCCTTCCGGGAAGCCGTTCCTTCTACCCCTCGCAAGGGGTAGAAGCACCAGCTTCTCTGCTGTTGGAACTGGGAATAGACTACTGTGATTGGTCTGACTTAAAACAGAAACAGTTCTGCATACAGACAGAAGTTGGACTGGCTAGTCCAACTGTGTGTTCAGAACCACAATTTTTTTGGGGCCTTGAGTCATCTTCCATGATGCCATAATTTAGTTTGATATACGCCCATCCATCTCTGTGATTTGGTCATGTTCAAAAAGGGACAGGACGCAAACTGCAAAGATCTGCAAAGAAGAGAAAGGGATGAAAATCAGGACTGATTTTATCCCTCCATCCATGACCTAGGCCCAAAAGAATAGCATCTCTGCAAGTCAGACAGACTTAGAGACTGTTCAAACTACTACCTTCAAGGAAATTCTTAGAACTCTCTGTTGAAAACAAAGAATATCTTAAAACCAAATACTCTGTAAGAAGAATTTGGGGCTTTTGCAGTTCTACATTCTGCCTCCCTCTTACTGATGAAAAAAATGCATAATTGTACATACTGTTATATTCTGTTTTTTTATCCTGCCCTTGCCTGCTTTACATCGCCTTTCTGCTGTGGTTGTTCTTTGAAAAGTTAAGAATGAAAAGCTGCAGCCAAATTCTTTCTATGTGCACACAAACTTGGCCATTAATGCTTATTCTGATTCTGAACAACAAATTGAATCAAAAGTTTTATTCCAAAAAGTCCCTGCTTCTACAGTTATAGAAAACTTAAACACACAGAGGAGGAAAACAGGCAAGAGTGGATGAGGGAAGGGGGAGATGGGATAATAACAACAAACACCATAATAACTCTCTCACATCTGGAAGAGTCCAAATCCTAGCAGGGAACAGCCACAGGCTGAGCCATGCTGAGCAGCTTGCCCCAGCAGGACCAATACCATCACAAGCAGCAAGCGAGGTCCCAGGGAGCACACATGTGGAGAGAAGGTCACAGAATGTGCTGAACCACATCCTTTCCCCTGTCTGGAACTACCACTTGTAGAGCTGACCCTGCTTCACATTCTGGGCATCTCCAGGTTGGACAACACCTGTCCTGGTTCATTATTGTCATCTATTCCTGTCAATCAATTCCAGGCTTGTGTTTTTAAATCTGATGAATACATAAATAGTTTAGGTTATTATCCTAATAGTCACTTTACTGTAATAACACAATAACACACATGAGTGGAAAAGCAGAAAAGGAATGTAACAAATGAACAGTGATTTGTAATCTATCATTAATTGTTGGTTTTAAAGCCCATCTCTTCTACTCCAAGCAATGCAAGTATATCTTTTTTTAGAAGTCTGTGTATCTTGTCTGATAGTCATTATATCTCATCTAGAACCTGGACAAAGGATTTCCTCTTTGCTTTTCACTGTGGCTTTAAATTAAGCAAGATTTCTCTTGGTCCTTCTTTTGTTGATAAATTGTCAAGAAAAGCTTTGATCTGATGATCAATCCCAATATCATTACGGTGCATATTTAACACACTTGTCAAAGGAAGATAAAAATGCTTTGTACATTGAAAAATTTGACCTAAGTGCATGATTATTAAAAACACACACTTCGTTGCATTACTAAAGTCTTCTCCTTGAATCATCCCAACCCATAGGAAGGGGGCGAGCCATTATTCTACTTTTATGAAACAAGTTTGATCTGAAATACCATGAGTTCCATAAAACAGATATTTTATAACATTTGAACAAAGCTAATACACGAAGCTGAACTAGAGACACCATCTTTACAGCATTTGGAAAAGATTTTAGGTGAGAATATTTCGAAGTTATTTCATAATGTGCTTTATTGCTGAAATCTACCAAATACTATATTTGTGTCACAAACTATATTTTATCTCATGTGTTTTAAATTGTAAATGAGCACTGAATGAAAAGGCAATCTTATGCTGTTTTGTGAAATTTTCTTTAACCAGTCATTTTCTTTTTTTGTAAAAAGAAAAAAAGTGAAAACAATCATGTGTTGTAATACACATTTTTTGAAAGTATTCAAAGAGAGATTTTTCATGTACAGTATAAGCAAATGATGTTCCAATATATTTTTTCTAAAAGGCCTCCCAATTCTTTCTTACACAGCTACTTCCTGCAATACACTGCTGCTACCTTTCTTCAAAAGGATTACTTGTATTTCAGTATTTGCAGACTTTCATTCATGCACTGAGAAATTCACTGTCTGCTTTCATAAATCTGAAGATCATATTCTAATTACCAAACTGTGCAAATTTATGGATGGATGATGTACAAATAGAATAGTTTCCATCCTTCAGTTCTTGTGTCTACATTTAACTTTTATAAACAGTCAACAAACATCAGTCCCAATCCCACTTTTACAGATTTGCAGTCTGAATGCAACACACTGCCAAGCCTTGTGTATTTTACACCTTTTAAATACAGATTTCCCACACTTGAAGAGGAGAGAAGACAAACATTGTCACACACATTGAGTTTTTTCATATAATTTTTTTTAAATAAAAATACAAATTAGAATGTATTTCTTATCTTGTTGCATACAATTCTGACTTATTTAATATAGGAGGAAAAATATTAATAATAATATTAGGGGGGAAATATTAGGGGGAAATAAGGGTGAAACATCAAGGTCAATGTCATTATCCCACATTTATGCCAGAAATTGTTTTTTTTTGTTGGATCAGAGAAGTCGAAACCTTATGGTCAACTGTATTCAGCTTTATTAAATGCAAATGTGAAAAAGTGTCCCTTGTTCCAGGGTGCAGTGGTGTAATGAAGTGTCAGGAAGCTGCGCATTGACGGGGAAGAGATGAGCATCCACTCAAACATAAACCATGCTGATGCGTGAATGTTATACAACCAATCAACCGTCCCTGTTTTTTTCATAAGCCATTTGAGACAGGTGCTGTTGTGTGCTATGTCATGGGACAGAATGGCATTTTAAACTGAACTCGCCACTCTTACCTTGCAACTGCATTGTGTCTCCTGAGCATCCGCTTTCCCATTTAGCGCCTGACAATATCCAGGATTCTATTCATTTCCCTTCTTTCAGGGTGGAGGAAATGAATCACAGGGCTGTCAAGGAGAGCACAGGAGCAATAACGGAGGTGTGTAAGAAAAGAAACTTTGATATGTGAGGTTTACTTACTCTTTATTTCTCACAGACCCTTGGGGCGTGTTGCGGGACATCACACTGCAAGAATCTGGCCGCTAAAGCTAACAGACCTGCAGGTGTAATTTCATCTGCCCATCTTTTCCCTTCGTGGTTCCACCTGCCTTCCACTTTCACTCTAACTTTCAGTTTTTATCACTTGCTCTTTTTTCCAGGTACCTGACTGTCAGCCCTTTGTCAACTCCTATCACATCACAAAATCCCATGCTAAAAAATCTTTGCTACAGCTTTAGAAAACAGATGTTATCTAAATAATCCTTTACTCATGTATGGACACTACAGCAAATGTATCATGTGTACACATAATTGCAAAAACCAGTGATTAATGCATACTCTTACATGCAAACATACAGTTGTTGTGGTGTCCTTGAAAGTTTACATACCCTTCCATTAAGGACAGAAAAAAA
>NW_015150805.1:542123-549163 GCF_000732505.1 Cyprinodon variegatus
AGAATTGAAATGATGATTTATTACTGAACAACAAAAACTAATGTAGAAAGCACTTAAAAAATATCTACAGTAAACATATCTTCAAGGTCTAAACTAAACAGCAAGTAAAATAGTTTCTTTTGGGTACTGTATAAGGTCGAGATCATCCAGTACGGTACATTTTATTCTTTTGGCAAGTATCAACATATGCAAAAAGTTTAAGGCAACAAATCAATTCTTTCTGAAAAGTTTTACTGTTTTAGAGCTAACTTCACCTCCAGACATATTTTCAAAAATACCACTTTAGTGGGAAGTGTGCAAGAGACACTGCAAACTGTGGAACTTATAGTGGAGAGGGTTTGGTGGTTGGGTGGATAGGAAGAGAGAAAGTGACCGTAAATTTGATATGACTAAATAATCTAAGTACCTAAATTCAAACACAATGCTAACTAAGAGGTATTTTAATCCTCGGCAAAAAGATTTTGTTGGTCAATGCTACAGTGAAAATAGTAACTTTTAACTCGAGGTTTTGTTATTGTTAGTACAGCAATAGTAAAGCAACAGTGGCCATGTACAATGTAGAATACAAAGGAGGATACAAGTGCCCACATGCAAGAAAAAGAAATACCATCGCCTCAGAGATACAGTATGTCATTCCGACTCCCTACTTCCATGTTCCATGGAAAGTTGTACACACCATTACACCAGTATGGAGAAGCTGTCAAGTACTGTAGATGAGTACAAGCAGACATGTACCACTGTAACCAATGGAAGATTTGCCTGCAGTCTCCACCTTTTAGATTACAGAGGGCAGCACCAAGATGATTCCTGGCCAAATTTTACAGAATTTACTGTTTATTTGTGCCGGGCATACACTGTGCGAAATTTTCAATCGTTGCACGCATGTAAAGCTCAAACTGTACGACGAAACCGCAGGGTTTAAAAGCTCACAGCTCACGATGCATGTTCTCACACTGTGCGGCCCGTCGCTCTGATGCTCTCTACCTGCTCACACTGCACGTCCAAAAACCACACTTCGGACTTGTCAATCTGGAAGAAGAAGCACTCCCTTGTTTGCACATGCGCAGTGCTCGAGGTTCTGGTAAATTGGCTCCTTGATGCTGGTAGCTCTGCTTCACAACAGCAGGATTTGCCCACAACCACCTTACGATGACGGGCTGAATTTCAAACATGTTTGATATCGTTGACCTAATAATTTCTGATCGGGAGGTGATCGTGAGAGGCTGATTGCCCCTCGCTACCCCTTGTATACTACACAAAGCACGACACATGATGAGGCTAAAACTCCCTATTGAAAGATTCTCGTACGACTGGAGAATCGGCCAGAATAGGGTAAAAAATTGCACAATATATGCTCGGCTTTGTAAATATAAACCAACACACAATTACTTAAAGGTAGCACCCTTAAAGTCCAATTTATACAGTTTAATTGCAAAAAAAGTCACTTTGTGGTTAAATTATTCCTTAAGTACTTCTAAATTTTTCATGGTTTTAAAAGTAAAAAAAAAAATAAAAAAAGTAAAAGTAATAACAAGAAGTTGTAAGATCCGCAAACAAAAAGATGACTGTCTGTAAATGAGAAAAAGAAGGTATTGCCACAACTCATACTAAAGAAAAATACACCAAAAATGCATCTTGTTGTTGAAGAAATACTGCACAGAGAATCTGGAATATTTCTTAAATATCTGCCACATTCTATATCCAAGCAACACATTCAGAAATCAAATTCTGCTGCCAAAGCCACTAGCAATGCATGTGAAGAGGAGATGCATAAAAATATGTCGTCAAAGAGCACCAAAGATCCAGTAACTCTCCTCGGGCATACACGGGGCAGGTCACTTTTTTCTCGCCGAGTACCACACGCCTCAGCGGGTGGGATTTTTCCCAAACCATCTACCCAACAGCTCAGTTCTTTAAGATTGCAAAGCCATTTAGTATGGTTCTCCTCTACATTAATATACAAAAAAAATTTAAGTGTGCCTTGCATAGCTACAGGTTCATCACAGGTATTTCAGAAAACATATGAACATTTGCACATTTATTCAGTTTAAAAACTTCCAGGATAAAGTGGATTACACATGGTGATATACCTATAGTGCTTTTTTTCTGTTTAATTTATTGCAGCTTACAGCTAATGAAATCAAAGACATAATTTTTCAGAAAATTTGAATGTAGGACTAATAAAACTGGATTTAATTATTAAATATCAGCACAGGAATTCTGTTTTAAACGTACTCAGTCCGATTCTATTCGCTCTAGGTAATTCTTTGATGTGACATATAGGAACACCTATGATAATAATAAGGTTTTAAGGAAGCATGAATGATGAATTTGTCTCCATTGTTACCTCTGATTTCACAGAAATTTGGATGTTGCATTATTCCATAGTCTCTCAATGGAGTTTTTGCCAGTTGGTAATTGACCAATCAAACATAATACCTTGTTTAGTACCATTGTCATTTATCTTTGTAATGAAGATTTTGATTATCGGGATCGGTAACAATTCCTGCTGAAAAAAGCGTCAGTAGCAGTCCTTTCTAAGTAAATCATAGAAAGGGGTTTTGCGTCACAATTCTCCCTAGACTGCCCTTTATAATGTTTCTGGTGCATGGTTTCTACTATGCTTTTTCCTTCCACTTAACTTTCCATTAACATAATTGAATATAGCCATATTCAGTAAATAGCCACCTTCTTTCTTGGCTTTCTCACTCTGTGGAGATCAATGTGACTGTGCTGGAAACCTCTCAAGTCAGCAGTTTTATTACTATTACATATCTCTAACTGAGCCATATCAAACACATAAAATAATTTTTTTTTTTTGTAAGTCTTAAATACTATTAAAATTTTCGCAGAAACTTAGACCGGAATCATCAAAAATTTTTTGAAATAATATTTGAAATGTATTTAATCTTTTAAAATCATCATTTAATTTAAAAATTTCACCAAATGTATAGAAATCCAACTTTTTATTATTATTTTGTTTGCTTGTTTGTTTAATTTTTTTTCTTTTTTTTTTTTTACAGTATGTCAATGTTTGCTTGGTCGTTTGACAATTTTAAGAAGGTTGAGCAAAGTCAGTAGTTTGACTGTATTAAAACCTTACAAAAACATTTAGAATATACCTGAGAATGTAAAGCAGTTTGATATGTTCCTTAACTGGGTAATTTATCCCTCTGTGACAAAGAAACAGGGACATAATGATTGTTAGCCTCCTTATTAGGAGTTTTTGTCGTTCTTATTAACTCTTCTTCTTATTTTCTGAGATTTTTTTAAAAAAATCTACGTGTTCACCTACTGTGAAGCTGTCGTAAATATGGTATCCACCTGAAAGGAGGTCTGAATAAAAAAACAAAACAAAATAGTTTTCTAATGCTTTTTGATATCATAATCATTTATCTTCTTTCTAAAAGTAATAGCAAAAAAAAATGAAGAAAAACAACAGTTTTTTTCCTATTTGTGCTCTAATTATCTTATCATGGCCAACTGCTTTTTGTATGTTTTAAAGTTCAATTTATGTTACAATGCAAACTAATAAGATCTAATTAACCTTGTTGTAAATAAAAAACGGGATGAATGAAGTCCCAATTGGATTTTGAAAAGCTGTGCAAGGATGAGTAGTAAGTAATTGTAATCATATTTTTATGAGTTGGTTCAGGTTAATTTCTGTTTCAAATGATCCACATATTACACAGACACATGGCTTAAATTTAGAAATTTCATTGTAGATAATAATAACATAAGGCATACAGATGATTTCATAATATACCTCTTACACCATGTGTAAGATGCATGTTTCTCTAACCAAATTATAAGACGAATTCTGTGTTATCTGTTTAATTGTGGATATGATACAAGAGTATTATCAAGCTTCACAATGATGTCCAGATTTACCAGGAAGGTAACAAAGAGAGCATCAAAAGACCAATGTTAGGATGTTTTTTGTGGACTTGAGCTCAGCCTTCAACACTAATGCCAACCATGCTGGCCTTGAAACTACACAACCTTGGTTTATCTGCAGCACTTTGGCAATCTCCGACAAAAACCTCTATGATGGGCCATTCTGGATGTTTTGGTTCTAAGTTTTCATTTTAGGTTCTCAGCTATGCTTTATTTTATTCTATCATGTGGTCAATATTTATATATATTTTTTTATTTTTCAATTCTTTTCCTTGTTATCTCTTTTCTACATATTTGGTATTGTTTATTCCTTGGTCTATTTTTTGTAAGTTATTCTTTCTCTTATTTTCAGGTTATGTTTTTCCATGGCTTTGTTTATCTCCAGTCCATTTCCTTATCCTCTAGTTTTCCCTTGGTCATTTTGTAGTCATTAGTTTTATTATTTTTTTACTTAATTTAAGCTCTTCTCTAGTTACAGTTAAAACCTGTTTTCCCTTGTTTCTCTTTTTTTGCCCCCTTGTGCCCCTTTCTTTTCCTCTTAGCTCCTTTGTAGCTGTTCCTTTTATCTCCTACTCCTCCACACTTCCTCATTGCTGGATTCTCTTCTTTTTCTATGTATGTTCCTCCTGGGTGTCTCCCCCATTTTGGTTCCTAAGTTCCCTGCCTTTTCAATCTGGATTTATCCTTCTGTTGCCACCAACTTCATAATTAAACCTACAAGAAACCATCTCTGCTTCTGTCTCTTTATTTGGGTCCTCTATAAACATCCACTAAACCTGACACATGCATGACCATGAAGTTTGCCAAAGACACCACAGTAGTCGGTTAAATATCAAACAAGTACAATATTCTTTACATAAGTTTACATTCATACATAAGTCCACAGTCTGACGAAATGTTGCTCAAGGCAAAACATCATCCTAAAAAAATCAGCAAGGCTAAAGAGGTCATAGTAGATAACAGGAAGTTTCTAATCCCCTTCCTGCCGATTCCAGAATTTTCACAAGGAGGACCTACACTCTAAAGACTAACTAAAAATATGTATATATTTATTAAAATAAGTGTATTCAACCCTAATTATACTAGGTATATAAGGCAATCTGACAATGGAAGGAGTATTTCTACACTTAAAATAAGATAATTAGATATTATAGACTTAAAACAAGACAACACCGCTGTTTTTTTTCTTATTTGTTGGTTGAGAGGGCGGCTTGAAGATCATTTGGAGATGCTAACCCAACAACTGAAAGTCTGCACTACTGCAGCACAATAAAGGAGCATGCATATGGAACATATAAATCAAACAGGAAGGATATACATCAGGAAGGCCTTCTCCAGGTGGAAGGAGCCAATGAAGGAGAAATATTTAAAAAAAATAAACTGAAGTGCCTATATTTCCCCTTAGCAAGTAAGTATTGCCTAGATTAACTTTTTCCTTTAGGTTTAATTAGACAACATTGCAAAACAATAGATCTTGCAAACATATACCATTCTTGGCACAGAATTGTTGGTTAACACGGGTTTAAAATATTTCACAGCTGCTGTGAAAGTGGACTTATCACAGAAAATGCCAGATTGTAGAGACTTCATACTGGCTTCCAGTCTAGGGCGTAGTGTCGGTTTGAATAAAACAACATTATTTCTTATCTAGATGGCTCTAATTTTTTACACAATATCGTTTAAAGGGGTAGGAATACCTCCCTCTAATGTAACTATATAATAACTTTCACCAGAGAAAAATCTTTTATCAAGGAAAATGATCCGTATGTCCAACGAAACCATGTAGTCACTCATTTGTGTTACTCTGACATGTCTGCAGATTCTGTGGAAATTCTCAAGAAACATGAGAAGATTAACCGTTGTTTCCAAAAACATAATCTTATGCTTTATAGATTTTTCTTTTCTCCAAAGTGGCTCTGAAAGGGTGGCTTGTGTTTCATATTGCAAAGATCTCACCTCTGTGATGAAATGGGTATTTTAAGGTCTGCCATCTGCACATGTGCCAAGATGGTGCAGGAGTCCTACTGGTTGCCTGTGGATCAATCTGAGATTATTCCCCTGGTCCCTTTTCTTAGAAGGATGGTCTGTCAGGCACACTTACTCATGCACTCACACTCTTCCTCTCCCTGTCACTCACACACGTACACACAGGCAAATACTTAATGATTTTTCTGAAGTGAACAAAACAATTAAGTAAAGCCTTCAGCATCAAAGTCCTTTAGTCAAAGCAGAGAGTCCTGGGGGGACATGTAGTGGAAGCTAGAAAGAGTCAATGGGATAATAGAAAACTATGTAGTAAAAAGGCACAGGGGTTTTTTTTTCCACACTAAAGTGTCTGAAGCGTACATAATAGGGATAGTTTCATATTTTTTAACCTCCTTATTATATAACATGAGAACCAGCTGTCTGTAGACGGTGCAATCTAATACAGGTTCTGGGATTTGACAGGCAACTCATCTTATTTAATGGAAAGATTTTCTGTTTTGTTTGTTTGCTTTTGTTTCCTTAAAAAGATATAATATAGATTCACATTCTGGTTCACTGAATATTTACGTGTACATTCTCATATATTCAGATTATTTCAACTAAGTATATCTCTGAACACCAAATATATCTGTAATAATAAAATCTTTAAGGAACATTTGACTTTGGTTTCTACCTTTTTTCTAAATCTGTAAGATGCTTTTTGGCATGGAAAGAAAACATATTTATTCTTACAAACAGATTTCAACATTGCATCAAATAGAGCATTAATTGAAAAAAATGTAGAGGAATAAAGAAAGGCAGCATTTAAAAAAGATGTTTTTAGGTACAGCAAAACTTTATTGAGTAAGAAATTGTAGGAAGCCACCCTACAGTCTTAATTGTATAATGCTAAATTGCTTGAGCAATAGCATGCGGTGAAAAAGAATCTGAACATTTGATTAAAACATGCTGGGGTGCATAAAAGCTAATACCTACAAGATCTTTTTGATGGAAAAATCTTGATTTATCAACTCAGGTTGCTGTTTAAAATCGCTGTAATACAACCCAAAGATACTCATCTGGTTAAGCTCTGACCTCTGGGGTAGCTTAGCCACGTGTGAAAATAGCACTTCATGCTCCCTCAGCCCCACTTTTACCATTATAAAGTCATTTGATGC
>NW_015150805.1:549718-551645 GCF_000732505.1 Cyprinodon variegatus
TGATTATGCCACCCGAGAGAAAAAAAAAAAACAAATAAATAAAACACATGCAGCAATTATGGTATTATTATTGTGTTTTTAAGATCATCTGCTTTTCTTTATAAATATGTGTAGGGTAGTTTCGATTATAATTAACTTAAAAAGTTAAAAACTTTACAAATGTTTTTTTTTTTTTTTTTTTTTTTTTAAGGATTTCCTGTCCCAAAATTAAAACTTAGATGAACATTATTTTAATTTCGAATGCACAGTTTGCATACAAAATGAAATTATGTTGCATACAGCTTACGAAAAGAATGATATTGTAGTTGAAATAAATAACATTACAATATAAACTGCAGCAGTGATAAGACGTACCAGTGCAAGGAGAAAAACTGTTTTTCGTTGTTTTTTTTTTAAAGTGTGCAGAAGAATGAACGTTAGTAGTGCAAAATGATGTCGCAAAAACAAGCAGAAAGTTCAGTTCAATGCATATGTGATGCAGAGTCCAGTTCAGGGTTTAACAGTTCAACAGTCTTAAAAGGGTAAAAGGTTTACTATTCATCTGAGCACATGTCAATTCACAGCATCAGTTTTCTGCTGTGATCCAAGCCCTAATTAACCTATTTAATTTAAGTCCATAAAATCTTTATAATTGCAAGTATTCTTTGTGTGAGTCTCTCCCTGTTGAAATAGGCAAGAAATGTCCATGTTTCTATTCAAATAATGGTGGATGCACAAGACCACCTACTGTACCTCTTCTTATGCCATCAAGTGAAAGAATCTCCCAAATACGCTCTGGTTTTATTTCTTTCCTTTGAGGCTTTCCTCTTTTTCATATAAACCTTATAAGACATTTTGTTTCTTACAACTCTCAGCTATCTACAAAGTATACAGTGAACACAGTAAAGCTATAATGAAGAGCTGAAACCAAAGCTCACTGGATACATAAACATCCACATGAGCAGCAAGAGGAAATGAGCATACGTGGCAGACTGTTTAAAAGACAGGGTTAAGGTTAGGTTAGGTTAGTTTTTTTTTCAATTACTACATGTGTTTAATGAGCTTTTCCCTATGCGTCGCTGAAATAGATTTGCGTTAGATTCCCTAGGCATGCATATAACATGCTGCACACTCTCTTTCACCTGCTACTTCCTTGAGTCTCTAATTCGTTTCAGGCTTTAGCAAAAGAACACAGGTGACTATTTGTAAAGACAGATCATAAAAGACCAGCCGCATGTCCACCTCAAACCCTATCACAGACTTCTCGCAAATTTGAAAAAAAAAAAAAAAAAATGTTTTTTTCTTATGTAACTAAAATGTCCAAACTAGAATCTGATGAGCAGTGGACAAGAGTAAATACTGAAGCAGTTTTTTTTTAACAAATAAAGAAGCTTTTATGTGCCTTGCGAATTACTTTCTTTTTGCCAAAAAAGTAAAATGCTTCATTCAAAATAACTTCAATATCTATGTCTGCCTTGCAGCAAGAGATATTACGCCTCTAATCAAAAGACTTCCGAAGTTGCAGTGACAGACTATGATACTTTTCCTCTTCTTCTACTGATATGCACAAAGATGCAAATTCAACTTATGGCCAGAGGAGAAAGATTGTGCTTTCACTATGGCTCTTTAAGATTACTGCTGTTATTTCTCCTATTATCTTGAAAGCTAAAAATTATATAATTACATTTTCCTGAATATCAAAAGTTTGCATTGACAGGTATGGGTAATTTTGTATGATGAATGAAATTTCTGAAAGCCTACACGAGGATATGTTTTTGAATGACAGGATTGTTCTCCTATATAGAGCAACATGTTTTGATGTCAAACATGTATATACAACCCAACATTAAAGCAAAATAACCTATCAAGATTTATTTTATTTATTCGTTTATTTGATAGGGACAAGTATGTTTCATGCATCATGTCACACACTACAACATTTTAGCTA
>NW_015150805.1:552276-562795 GCF_000732505.1 Cyprinodon variegatus
TCGCCCCTTCCCAAAATTACTTCTACAGAAGGTTTCCAGATGGATATGCGGAGCAAATCCATCTGGCGGAGTCAGGTTAGTTTTAACCATCTTAGCCATAAGGGTTTTCAAACTAATTGCAATCCAAAAATATTCAACAAATTTAATCAAGAATACTGTAAGTCAGTAACATTTATCAAGTGCATGATGTTTGGTATGTGTGAAAATGTTTTTCTAGTTTAATTAATACGGCACATGTTACTAGCCTTGATCATTTTGCTACTAAACATAGAAAATCTTTCCACAAGCCCTCTGTATTACCCGAGTTGCATTTTTGTTTCCCCTCATCCACTAGATTTAAGATGTAGTGCATTTATCTTCACAGCTCCTCTATATGTGATCTTGCTGATTTGTCTAAATGTTATTTTAAGAACAGTAGAAACATGAGGCACAAAAGAGTTTCCCTGGATTTATTTCAACTAGGTAAAACCAATCCTCAGACTTTAACTTTTGGGATTTTCAGTGGAAAGGGGAGTATTTTTTCAAGTTTAACTAAATAGATGGCTGAGGAAAATATACTTTATTTACTGTGTATATAGTACATAGCTATATACTATATATTGTATCTTTTATATTGTATATAACTATAGATCCTGTATAGGGGTTATTTGCCTACTGGTTAGGCCCGGTTTGATCCCCACAGCCTCTATGCTGGGTTCCTGAGCAACATTCCCACATTGCCCCCCACATTGCCCCCCAAGTGCAAATATACTGCACTTACAAGGAATGCTGGTTCTGAAAAAAGAAAAAAAAGAGTTCTTATCAATTCATAATACATTTTGACTTTTAGATTTGGTATCGAATAGTTGAAACACAAATCCCTGAAAGAAAGAGCAACTTCTAAAGTTCAAAGACTATGAAAGAATATTTGTATGGCACATTTAAATGGCAATACAATTCAAAGTGGAAAGAAAGAAAGAAAGAAAGAAAGAAAGAAAGAAAGAAAGAAAGAAAGAAAGAAAGAAAGAAAGAAAGAAAGAAAGAACTATACTGCAGTGGCATAGAGAAAAATTATTAAAGAATATAAAAGTGAATTAATAAGATAAAACTGAAAGGAAGGTTGGCCTTAAAATGAATAACTTTAGCACAATCAATACATCAAACTTAATTTTGTTCTGGGTATGCAGATTAGACTAAAGCCAGAAGATTTGGATGGTTGATACTCTGACAACAAGTCTGCAACGTATTTCCAGGCTTAGTAATTCAATGATTTATAGACTACCAGAAGTATTTTAAAGTCTATCCTCTGAGATATGGGGAGCCACTGTAAGGACTTTAGAAACGGGGTAATGCGCTCAACCTTCTTAATTTTGATACGGTCATAAACACTTTTACGAAAACTTTACAAAGAAGCTCAAGTCCAAGAAGAGACATTTGCATAGATACAAAACTGAAAAAAGTTGTTTTAAAGTATTACTTGTTCATTCATTTGGTTTACTTATGACATATTAGCTTTGTATTAGCAAGCTAAAGAATTTCTAGTCTCACTCATATGAAGTAGTTTTGCTATACTATAAGCTATAAATTGTATTTTTAATTTTGCTGTGCCTCTGACAGTACTTGAATAAACTATTGATAAGAAATACTGCTGCTATTACCACCTGCTCTACAGGCAAAAAGAAGAAAAGACATTTAGAAAGAAATGTAATGCCATTTATATTGGAAGATTTACATTCAACAGATGTAGTAAAAATAGCCAAAACAGCACAGAAAATGCAACAGACGTCATTTTTTTCTGGCAGCAGAGCAAACATTCTGAAGGCTGCTCCATAATATAACAATAAAGCCACGTTACAGCTGGCTGAGCAACCGCAATAAAACAATATCTAATAGGAGTTCAGATCAGAGGAATATGTGTTGATTAATCTTTCCGTCTTATGCTTTTTGTGCGATAATCTTTTTAAACAGGGTATAGGTTTTGCAAAAGTCATCTCATTTTTGGGAATAAAAAAACATAGTTTTAATAAGTAGGAAATTGCTACTAAAAAGCAATTTTGAGGTATGTTTTGAAGATGTGTGAGGTAAATATAAAAAATGTTGCCTTTCTCAATGGATTTACACCATCTCAAAAGCCTTTTTCTGATGTGTCGTAGTTATGCACTCAAGTCATCTGATAACTCTGGTGTTTGATCAGAAATCTTGAGAATCTTGAGAAAAATATTTTAAAAGAGTTATTCACAAATTTGATTCATGCTTTTTTGTGTTTCTCTATGAGTGGAAAAAGTTAGGCCTCACAGGGCTGGTGTGAAACAAAATCCACCACAGACGGCCACACAATCACACTTGCTGCTCAGTGTGCATCCTTGTTTGCAGTTGTTGTGACATTTTGAGAGGCAAGCCTCAAATAGGAAGAGCTGAACTGAATAAAGGCATCTGTAACTCACAGTGAAGGCATGCTTACAGCAAGGGTACACACCGTACAGGCCGGCTCAGCGTCACTTTTGTAAATATGCACCAGGTAATATATGCTAACTCGAAAGTTTTAACTGGTTCTGAAAATATACTGAGAAAAATAGCTTCACTTTTAGCGCAGTTTTAAGCAGAGAGCTGTAAATTCAGCAAATTTGTTTTTCAAAAACCATGCCAATTTGATCTATTTGAAATTAATGGTATGGAAGTGAAGTTTTTTTGGATGCTCACATACTATTGTATTGATTAGACATTTTATCTGTACGGTTTATTTTCCAAATCAATAGTGTTTTTCACCTCTAATTATCCGTTGGTTGCGTGAATATTCAACCCAGAATTATTTCTGTGTTCATAGATGTAGAATCATGGATCAGTGATACAGGCCAGCAGTTCCTGCTCTGCACAGCAGCTAATCTGCATTGTTAAAAAAAAAACAGAACACAATGCAACCAATACTGTCATAATTACAGTCTAAACAAAGTTAGTTTTGATAAATATTGTCAGAACGAATTAAAGAGACATTACAAATTTTTCGAATAATACTGCCACCTGTGGCCAGAACATATAACTGCAGCCCTCCTCTGCTTGTTCGCTCGCGCTCGTACTTCACAAGTTTTTATTTAACTTTTTTAACCTTATCCGGAGTCGGCATTGGTGTCTGAGTTGAGCTAGATGCCCATCACTTCTGAGTATCCATGGGAACTTCCGACATGAACTACATTCAGTAGAACCTGGTAAAGATCAGTAGTACCTGCTACCTGATCGAAATCATATCTAAAACATTTGTGAATAAGCAGTAGACTAGGTTTGAGAGACTGGTTTCAATCTCAGGCTGTAAAGCAAATTTAGACAAAGCAAAAACTCGGGGAAAGAACATTGCAGGGGTATAACAAGGTTTTTTAAGGCTCTGTTTTCCACATTAGTGGAGCATAAGAACTAGAAGCCCCTTCTCCATTTTTGGTTCCAGGTATGCTGTCATGATTGAGAACAGAGGACCCAGTATTCAAGGCAAGGCAGACAGTGGGTTAATTAAAAATTGTTTATTAAAAAAGAGGAACTGTAGTAATAGCGGTCTGGGCGTTTATCATGCGAAACTCTGTAAAAGGAAACACAGGTTAGTGACTATGATAATTAGACAGAGGGTGATTATGAACATGTGAGTCACTAACATGGTTTAACAGTTCAGCCTGTGTCCTGAGAATGAGGTAGGATCCAGCTGGTGGGCTGCCAACAAGATGTACTTGGTGCTGCCTAGAGTGTCCCAGACGCTGCAGCCCGAGAGAAAGGAGAACGAGCAGGAGTCCGAAGCCAGGTCAGGCAGACAGATCAGAACAGGAAGCCTCAGAGTTGCAGGAGTCTGAAGCCAGATCAGGCAAACAGATCAGAACAGGAAGAGGCTGCACAAAACTCCAGAAGTCCAAAGACAGTTCAGGCAAACCGTTCAGACGGTAACAGGCAGGCTCAGTGGTTGAGAGGCAGAACAATTCAGGATCAGGTAATCAGAAACACACACGTACGCTAAAAACCTTCTCACCACTGTCACGAGAGAAGAAAAATAATCTGGCCCTGATAACTGGATGCAAGCACCTTAAATGGTGGAAGGAGCAGCTCGATCACATAAGCAGTGATTAGAAACCAGGCAGAGTTAGAAAGGTGAATGGAATGAATAATTAGGCCAGTCATCAGGTCCAAGATCATGACATATGAAGAGTAGAGTTGAGTCACAGACCTCCTAGACCTGGGATGAATCAATAACAACAGTAATTTATAGGCAATAACTGAAGTATTTTAAAATATATCCCCCTAAATATAGTGAGTAGGTGTAATGACTTAAAAACTGGGCTCTATTTTCTTTGTTAAGTTAATCAACCACTGCTGTCTGTTCCGCTTTATACGCAGACCTGTAAAGAAATCACTGCAATAAAAAAGATAAACACAGAGATGTGATTTTTATTAATTGAATCATGGAAATGCTCTTCGGGTGATGGAAGGCTGACTATCTTTCTGTCTTTAAGTCTCTGAAGGTTGAGGGCTGACGCCATCACTACTATGTATCCCCAGGACCAAACATGAAGAAGCAGCTTTCACTTTTTATTCAACTGTAATCTGGGACCAAAAAATTCCCCAAAAACTGCAAAAAAGCCAAAATACTTCCTTTAAATCAAGGCTGAAAACCCATTAGTTTAGAGCTGCCTTTTCATTAGTGGTCTGCAAACAAATCCAGGCAAACAGCTGCTCTAAACAAAATATTGAAATTAAACATTGACCATCTCCTCATGATTGTCATGTTTATCTGGTTGACAATTCTATGATGTTTTGATGATTTGCTGTGTATTTGATTGATGTTTTTCATGATTTTTCCTTAAATTTGCTCTGATGTTTTTAAGATTTAAAGCACCTTGAATTGGAATAAATAATGTGGTACTGAGGGTTTCTCTCATTTGAGCCGCAAACACTGAAGAACCTGTCATTTACTTCAACATTTCTACTTAAAGTTAAGGTGAAGAGTTTTTTGTTTTTTTTTCACACCTAATAAGCAGAGTGACAGCACCAGTTCGTTTTAGGTAATTGCTAAGGCTGTGAGAGGTTTTTGACTTTCTTTAGCCTTCCTTAAAAACAACCTAATCACCAGGACTGGTATAGTACCATTTTATGGCAGTTTTGGAACAAGATCCAGTGAAGACATCTCTTTTTTCTTGGCTGGGAAAAAAAGGCAGCCGAAAACAACTAATTAATCAACCAAAGGCGATATTTCATCATATGTATGCCTATAGTTAACTTTGCAAGGTTTAAATAGTCATGATATATAACCCTTAAAATATTCATTATATTTGGGACTTTAGTGTTGTGTTAAATTTATTTTGATATTTTATATTTATTGATATTCTCTTCCCTTTTTCTGTGTTTATTCAGCCAGTTATTTCAGCTCACCTCACCCTTCCTTTAAAACTGCACCCAGCTTTAACCAGCTGCTCGATATTCAGTAATCACCTCTCTAGTTTTAATGTTTTTTTGTTTGTAAGCTCTTTGTCAGTTCATCTGATTATTCCCACCAACCTGTTTCCTTGTGTTCCCCTTGTGATGTATGATTTTGAATTTCCTTTGTTTGTGAAATCCCTTTATCAAATAATACTTGTCAGCCACTTATCTCCTCCCTGCATTCGGGACCTGTTCTACATCATTTCATGAAAAAGGATGATGATAATGATCAGATGTGTTTGTGCTTTCAAATTTACCTGGAATATGTCCATCCTGAAACAGATTCTGTTGTGACCCTATGTTAAAATGGTTGAAACAGAGGCATGGGCTCATGGATTTAAGCAGGAGTAAGAGAGAGAGAGAGAAATGACTGTTTTGTACGCTGCCATAAAGTTAAAAACAGGCAAGACCTTTGAACTTCAAAGAAAGAGTTTAGTTCTTAAACAACTTATGGTTATTCTTTTTTTATTTATTATGTCCTTACTCATATATTTTTCTTAGTCTAAAAAAACCTTCAAAAGGCAGATCAATAGCCTGACCACAAAAACCCATTAGTGCCTACACTGTAGGTCTCCCGCAGCTGTGACTGGAGATGGCCTGAGCTTACCCTGCATTCACATTAAGGGAAGAGTTGAATCATGTTCTTGTATATAGAGGGATTAAAAACATAAAATGTTCTATTTACTGGATTAGAAACATTTTTGATATTGTATTTTCTTAAAAAATGTTTTCATAAAATGGATATTAATTTAACAGAGGTAAATGATTGCAATAGGCATAATTATTGCAGTGCTTAACACAGAAAGACTGTTAAGATACATTTACCCACTTTATCAAACACTCAAAAGAAAGGGAAATACAATTTTTATTCATTTTAAACTGTCAGCCTTTTTTGACATTTGGTTTGCACATTTTACCACTTTATCTCTTAGCTTCACTATGATTCAATGGAATTCTGCAGGCTTAAGCAGTCAGGGTGCAAAAAAAGCAGGTTGGTGAAATTGGTAAAAACGCAGGGGAAGAAAATCTATATCCATGGTTGGATGCATCTGTCTTTCCTGTCGCTCTAAATTCACAGTTTCTCAAAATGAAAATGTCACACCTTTCATATGGTCACTGAGAGCTAAGAATGTTTAATTGCTTTGTAGACTGTAGTCTAAAGTTGCAGTAACGATAGTGCCAGTTTTTACTGATGGAGGTCTGCAAAAAATCTTAAATCTGATTAGTGATGCAAAGATACACAATGGAAAGAGCCCATGGACTATTTGAAAAACCTCCTCAGTACCTTCTGCCCCTGTAACTCCACCTATTCGTTCTAACGCCTAACCAACCTTTCATACATTTTCTAAGGACCAGACGGCCCTTATTGAGCATTTGTCTGTTTAAAGATCAACGCTTCCCATCGGGCTTTGGATCAATGGGATTATATTTCCCATAAAGAAGGATAAAGCAGGGTAGGGTGGGGCTTTAGGTGCGGCACAGGTTGTGCAGTGTAAGTAAAAAGCAGAGGATCAAGCCTAAGAAGTACTGAATGACAGCAGCAGGAGAATGCAATGGCAAGGCAATGGTTGAGGTAATAGTAGGGATGAGAGGAAAATTGGGGAATTGAAAAAGCTGAGAAGCGTGTGGCAGATGGGAAAGAGGATGAGGAGCTCATTGATCTCCTGTCTGTCTTCTCTTCAGAGGATCATTGGCAAACAGAGGGCTCAGTGTTTATCATTTAGTCAATGCGAGGATGAGGACGCTCTGTTTGGGGATATGGAAATGAGACGCAAACTGTGCAATACAGCATGTTTGCACGATGCAGGTATTTTCCCCAAACGTTTCTGAAAGGTATCATGACCACAAAGGCCAAAGTAAAGGTGCTTTTCAGAAAAAGAATGGTTTACATTAAGGTAAGCAGTGGGAATGAAGCAGAACAAGCAGAAGGTGAGGAAAAAAATGTCTTGACTTCATTTTTTGACATAAACTTGATAGTCAAAAAGTAAACTTTTGTGTTTTTCCCTGAAGGTTTTCCCTTTATATTATAATCAGGATTTTTTGTGGTGCTTACAGAGTTCACATCCATTAGCTGCTTGTGTTTATCTCCATATGTAAATTTAAATGAGTAAGTGTTGGTTTTCGAATAAATACAAATCAAGGAAAAATACTCTCATTTTGAAAATAAGGCAGCTGTGGGTCGAATGTGGGGATTTGAATGCCAAAATTAGACCACAAGTGCCTACATTAACAATGAGAAAGGAATGATGTGAATACATTTGTATTGTGTGAGCGAATGCTTGAAGTCCAATCATTTAAGATTACACGATTGGTATTATTGAATAAAAGAACGTATTTAGAATTCTCTAAGCTTTGTCAAATGCTGTAAAAAGAAATAAAGAACTTAATTATCTCCCTTGATTGTGTCCCTCACTGGTTTATGTGTTGGTAGCTTTTAGACATTTTGATGTGCATTGTCTTAACTTGCCTTTGCAGCGTGTTTTTACTTCCTTGTTCCCAAAAGGTGACACAAATGTATTCCTATTCCACACAGCGCTATTGATTTTTCTTAGATGGGGGAATTAATCCGCACTGAGCACAAATCATCTTTGAAGCAGGCGTTTATTCCCGCTCTCACCTCCAGTGCAGCACCCTGGATGCTTTTTGTTGCACGGTAATTCGAGCAGCTGGATGCGCTGGCATGCTCTGTCAACTTAAAGCCCTTGTCTTCAGCCTCGGCCTCTTAAGAACGCACACACCGGCCTTCCTAAACACACAACCTCATGCTTCCACAGACACTTGCGCACTTAGAGATTAATGTCAAGGACTTTCCTATTAGCACGCTAAAACATTATGCAGATTAAAACTCAGTTTTTCCTAACGTCTACTTTGCAGCGGCATACTCTGTTGGCATGTCACTTCTACCCTTTTCTTAAAGTGGCACCGGATGTAATCCCCCTTAATAGATGCGTAAATTTTACACTTACACCATAATCGCTAAAACATTCGTTTACACAGCCATATTTGGTTGTTCGTGGCTCTGACAGTCGATTCATCAAAAAGTAAATGTGCAGAACCTCACGCCCTCCATAGCAATCAATCAATATGCTCGTCTCTAGGCTACCATTAGTGCAGATACATTTCAGACTAAAATTAATCACTGCAAAGTTTGCATAATCCCCATCTACTTCCTCTCCCCCATTACCCTACGTTTGAGAACCTTTACCTTTGAAGACCATTTTGATGACTGAAGAGATTAATCAGAATCTTCTCTTTTCAAGCCTGATTGAATTGTAAGAACCTAAGCAGTGAATAATATGGTATAAAATAGGGATGCTTTGATTCTATGATTAAATTTGTATGTAAAATTGTTTTCTGGATATTTAGATTTCTTTTTTCTTGTTCTTTTGTATGTTAGGATTCTACTTTGATCAGAATGATGCCTTAGATGGTCATGTCTTATATTAAACTGCTCTCATGGGGACAAATGGTCCATTAAATTTAGAACACATGTTAATCATTAAAGGATTTCACCTTTTAACTTGCAAGAGATGACAAAATGAAATAAAGAGGGCGAAGACACATTTTTTTTGTTTGTAAATACAGTAAATGTGACACATTGTAAGTAAGTAAGTAAGTAAGTAAACTTTATTTCTATAGCACTTTTCACAGACCAGGGTCACAAAGTGCTGCACAAATTTATAAGGTTTCTATAAATTAAAACAACATACAAAAACAGTAAACACAGTATTAAACTAATAAACGAGTTTAAAAAAGTGGGTCTTTAGTTGTTTCTTAAAAGTGTCTATACAAACAAGAGAACGAATGGTAAAAGGTAGCTCATTCCAGAGGCGAGGCGCCACAGCTTTAAAAGATCTGTCTCCTCGGGTCTTAAAATGGGTCCGAGGAACCGTCAGCAAGTTCAAATTGGACGACCGAAGGTAAGGATTTTATCTTACAATGTATGGATATGATGTTAATGACACAATGT
The DNA here is from genome assembly GCF_000732505.1 of Cyprinodon variegatus. Taxonomy (NCBI): domain Eukaryota; kingdom Metazoa; phylum Chordata; class Actinopteri; order Cyprinodontiformes; family Cyprinodontidae; genus Cyprinodon; species Cyprinodon variegatus. The sequence continues at coordinate 561,674 of NW_015150805.1, forward strand.
ATCTTTTTAGCTAAATATTCCTTGTATGAAAATAGAAAAAACTAATCAGCATGGAAGACTATCTAATTACATAACAATATTCAATTAAAAAAAGACTTGTTTTTTTTGTTAACATCTACATGAGGACGTTTTATTAGAATTGAGAGAAGTGGTGTCCATGTTGATACAGCAATGTTCTCATGTCCTGGGATGACTGCAGCCTCCCAATCTGTATCCAGACAAAAGGCTCCCATCTACTGCAACGATGCAGTTTACTGCTCTCTAAGAATTTTTTTAGATACATTTGACATATTTTATCATAATGTACAAAGTTCTGATGGCAAATTTCCATGCACACAACATTACTAAGAAATTTTGAAAGACAAACTGTGTCAATTCCCTGCCACACCACCAGGGGGTGGGATGTTCTTTGAAAGTTGAACATGAGGACAAATGCTCCCTGTTCACTACAAAGTTCCATTTCATCCCTACACAGAAATATTCAGGTTTTGTGTGGGTGTGTGTGTGCACAACGGACACTGAGTTGTTTTAAGATTGTTAGACTTTGGAGCTAGAATTTAAATTATGTTGTTTTTGAAGTAAACTTGTACCATTGTTATTTACCAAAACAAAGAAATGTTTCACATGAAAATAGCTTAACATTTTTTACTAAAATAGATTTTATTCACAGCTGGAGGAACAAGAGGGACACTTAATATCTATTTGTCCAGATAATGAGCATGTTTCCACAGAAAACTGTGTTATAGACTCAAATACATTTCTAATGTAGGAGTGAAACAGAACAGTGATTCAATTTGTCCCTCGGTTGCTTCATTCCCCCCGTTTTAAACATTGCACTTTTAAGCCTATTCTATCATTTTATAACTGGTTTCCTGCCATTCCATCCTGAAAAGCTCAGCATTTATTTTAAGTAGATATGGATCTGTAAAAGTTCCACCCTATATGACAAAGTGAAAATAACAACTTTTCACTGCATTTCAGAATGTATACAAAAAATATAATCAAAAATTAGTAAAATCATTTGCTGCTCAGTGGAGCAGTGGGTAGCACTGCTGACTTACAGCAAGACGGTTGTGGGTTTGATTCTTTCTGCATGGAGTTTGCATGTTCTCCCTGAGCATG
>NW_015150805.1:565770-567300 GCF_000732505.1 Cyprinodon variegatus
CTCAGTGGAGCAGTGGGTAGCACTGCTGACTTACAGCAAGACGGTTGTGGGTTTGATTCTTTCTGCATGGAGTTTGCATGTTCTCCCTGAGCATGTATGGGTTTTCTACGGGTACTCCATCTTCCTCCAAAAGTCCAAAAACATTTCTGTTTGGTTAATTGGCTTCTCTAAATTCTCCTTCGGTGTTAGTGTGTGTATGAATGGTTCTTTGTCCTGTTTGTGTCTTCGTTCAATTCAGTTTATTTCTATAACGCCAAAACCCAACACATGTCATCTCAAGGCACTTTACAGTTCAACCAGATCATAAAGTCAAATTGATTCAAAGTTTTCTATCTAAGGAAAACCAGTTGATTGCATTGACTCAAAGGCAATCCCTCACACTAAGCATGCTTGTAGCATCAGTGGAAAGAAAAAGCTCCCTTTTAACAGAAGAAACCTCCAGCAGAACCGGGCTCAGTGTGAGCAGTCATCTGCAAAAAGCAGCTGTAAAAGGCGGCCCCGTTCAGGAAACACACAACCAGGCAGACAAGCTCCGAGCCAACTCCCATGTCAGAGGATGAAGAGAGCACATCCAGCCAGTCACGCTCAGAGAAACAGGACCACACTGGAAAACAGGCAGATCTCCAGCACCTACAGTATAAACAAAGGTGTTGATGGCAGCAGCAGAGCTGATATTTCTCTCCAGGATGGTGTCACAGCCAAACAGGAACAGACCAGATGAAGCTACTATGAGTAAAAGCAGAGTGAGCAGAAAGTTAGAGATTTAACTAATAGATTCTGTAGATTGGGAGAATAGAGACAGAATGAAGCAGAATGATGAAATGGTGGTCCCTACTGTTTGTCCTCCAGAAGTCTAAGCCTATAGCAGCATAACTATAGAGATAGCTCAGGATAACCTGAGCTAGAGTCCTGCAAAGGGTTGGGTACCTGCGGGTCCCAGACGGGTCACCCGCTAAAATGCTCTTTTGCGGGTGAAAAATACATAAATAAAAATAAACGGGTCCGGGTTTGGGCGGATATTTTTTTAGTGCGGGCGGGTAGTTGGTGATTTTTTTTGTATGCTTGTGTGTTGTTATGGACATCAGAAATGTTATATTAATCAGGCACTGGGGTCACCCTTGTTGTAGCTTAAAGCCCTGCCGGCAGTGTGGGCTTCCCTCCAAAAAGGCCACAGTCAGTGCATACAGATCTGCTGCAGTGTTAATGGCGCTGTTCTGCAGCGCAGCGTACTACAGTATAGCCTATTACTTAATGTGTTAACGGGTCGGGTTGCGGGTTAAATATCAACGGGTCGGGTCGGGTTCGGATTTGAATTGAAGATATTCGCGGGTGACGGGTCGAGTTCGGTAGTCATCCTAACGGGTTCTGGCGGGTGCAGGTTGATAAAACTCGACCCGTGCAGGACTCTAACCTGAGCCACTCTAAGGGCCGGATTTATCAAGATCCAATTTTGCGTGCAGTAATTTGCGCTCGCAAACAGGAATTTTGCGCGAGGGGCTGAACCATGGTTTGCGGGTGATTTAACAAGAG
>NW_015150805.1:569339-569897 GCF_000732505.1 Cyprinodon variegatus
GCTTGAAGTGCAGAATAGTGTATTTTAGTAAAACCAAACCCACCCATGATAATACTTTGTAGCATGCAGCTCCTCTTGCAAATTAAAGCTCTAAAACTGGTACCAACCTCTTTTAGCTTCCACATTATAATTGTCTTTTATATATAACCAGACAGAAATATCTCTGTTTTAATGACAGAACAACAGGTGGCCCAGTGCAACTGATAGGAAAAAAACCGAGGTCAATTATTTAAAGATTAATTGGAAATAAATTGCTGCAGATTTAAAACCTTTGTAGGGCCTGATTAAAAAAAAAGAAAATGGCACCCATTCCTAAACTATTGGAATGTTGATTAGATTTATGTTTTTATTTTTGCTGTTTATAGACAGTGCTGCTGAGCACTTCTCATCTGTCAACCTCTATGCACATAATTACCAATGATTAATACACAGCAAAACAACATAAACCTTCAGAGGAACATTTAAAAAGTAAGTAAACCATACCTTTATAACTCTGTTTGCAATAAAACTTTTTTGCCAATGATCCTCTTCAGGAGAAAGCTTCATCCACTGATGCGC
>NW_015150805.1:571329-573602 GCF_000732505.1 Cyprinodon variegatus
ATTAAAGCCAAGTCAATCTGGAGAGACTTGCACAAAGAAAAGATGCAATCTGAAAAAACAACTATTCAATGTATTTATGCAGGAAAGTCTGCAATCCCTCGCACTGAGCATGCATGTAGCGAGAGGAAAGGAAGACTGCCTTTTAACAGTAAGATAAATCCAGAAGAACCAGGCTCAGAGTGAGCTGCCATCTGCAGAGGCCGACTAAGGTTTGAAGAGACAGAGACAGATAAAGATGGATAAAGATAAAGACATAAATGAAATAAGTTATTCGGCGCTCGGGCCCAGGCAGAAGAGTTTGATGCTGTGAATCAACATTCACTTGAATGAGTAACCTAGAGAAAGATTAGAGTATTATTCCACCCAGGACCCGGACACTGGTGGTGGATTAAGCCACAGGGTGAGTTGGACTGAGAATAAGGGAGATTAGGTGGAGGTGAGTGAAAGTTGTGCGGGTGCATGGGAGAGAGCAGTTGGGCCCGGAACTAAATGAAGGGGATCTTGAAAGATGATTGGCTTCAGATAGGGTGCGACCCTGACTAGATTTGCTGGAGCTGAACAAGGGACATCGAAGGTGGTTTAGGTGAAGCTGATAAGAGGCTTCCAGATTAAATTTTTGCTTAAGTTTCCTAAGCTTATTTCCATCCTCTGGCCCTGCTGGGAACAGCCCCACCACTCATTGCATACAACTAACTAGGAAAATCAGCTCGCTGAGAAAATCAGTTACTCTCCGTTATTAAAACAAAGACTAAAATGAGGGGGGCTGATAGCAATCAACTCTCATCCCCCCCAACTCCCACACCCCAGCACCGATTTTTTTTCCCTTCTATACGCCCACTGCTATCTACCCACAACACCAGCCACCCACAGTCATACATCTTTATGCAGCAGGCCTTGGTTAGTAAACAAGAGACTGGAGAGAAATGCAGAGAGGTGGTAATGTAATGCCATACTGTATTCCCTATCAATAAAAACACCTTTAGGTCTTATCATCACTATTATTTATTTCTTTATCTAAAATAATCAATTATTGCATAATTCTCCTTTAAATAATTTCTCCTCCTAAATAAAAAAATGAAGAGATGCTAATTTGCAAACATGTTGTTACCTTTTTTAACATGACATTGACAAAAACAATAAGATGATACTAAATGCCTTTTTTCATATTTTAACCCATGTTTCCGCTGTAGATTACAGACTGTAAGCTTCTAAAAGGCAGGCTTCAAAAGAGACAGGCAGTCAGAGACAAAATGTTAGGTTACATATTTATAAACAGACAGCCTGTCTGTCAGCGCAGGTCCAAAACGTCCATTATACTAGTATTGCACACACTAATGAGAGGTCTGTGCGACACATTCCATGTCAAGAAGCTTTTACTCACACATTTACTCTGGGTACAAAAAAAATAAAAGTTTAAAACTTTGATACTAATCAGTAAAGACATGGATTCTCTGTCTGACAGATCGATGTGTTTTGTTACAAAAGGCCTGGCTCACCAGTCCCAGAAGAAAAGGTAAAGTTCTTTTGATGATGGCTGATTCTGGTAGGATGGATACAGATACAAAAAACGTCATGAATTGATATGAACTTATGCTAACTGGAAGTGAAAGACACTATTACACGACATCAAAAAATTATTATAGTGTAAATATGCACACTTTTTTTACCCGTTTTGCAGTCTGATGAAACTACAGTATTACTAAAGCTTTTATGCCCACAAGAAAGCAAGATATTTATTAAATTTGGAGAAAAGGGGAAATTTGCACATATCTCAGCTGTGAGTTACAGCTGACCTAACATCATATGTTTTAGATGTCAAGAACCGGGGACAGATGGACCCAGTATTCAAGGCGAGACAGTCAGTAGGAAAGTTCAATGTCCGTTTATTAAATAAAACAAAACTAAAGTGGAGCTGCGGTTCGCGGACACTGCAGGTGGGGGGGTGGGGCACCGCCCAATCTCAGACACTCTAGGGGAGAAAAGACAGGTAAGTGACCACGATAAACTGATATTTGATTATCTGGGTTGGTCACTTACCTGGTTTAACAGTCCAGACCAGGAATGTCCCCAGTGCTGCAGTCCCAGAGGTTATGCTGGAAGCTGATCCTGGTGAGGGATCCAGAACAGACAGGAACAGACAGAACAGGCAGGATCCAGATCAGGCAAGAACAGAAACAGGTGGCTGGATCCAGACTTCCAGGCATCCACAGGCTTCCAGGAGGGTTCAGAGTCTTACTGGGACCAGAAGCATGACGAGGTGGTCATGCACAGGA
>NW_015150805.1:574959-602331 GCF_000732505.1 Cyprinodon variegatus
TCCGATACTGGTAACGGTATCAGTGCAACACTTGTAGCTACTGTACCTGAGTAGAATGGTCCAACATTCCAGCAAAGCGTTGGATAAGCTTATGGAAGTAAATTCAAACATTTGAGTGAGGTCATGTGGTTTAAAAGAACTCCTATAACTTCAATGACTTTAAATAAGGTCATGAAATATTCTATAATTTGCAATTCAGTTAATGGAAAAAACTCCTATGACTTACTGACATTAAACAGGAAGAGATAAGAATGATTTATTTTCTAAAGCCGCAAAGAAATCATATCAAACTGTAGAAGAAGTTTAATTATTTGCTAATATCTTATAAACCTATCGAGTAATGGATGAAATGTGTTTCGGGGGTTTTTCGTCCCAAATTTTTGCCTTTTTTTCTGAATGCCATCAGTAAAAGTAGATCTACTTTGTACGTGACTAATGTTTGGAACCTAGAAGTTTAGAGTAAAAATGGATTTAAGAGGATCCATGAATTTCTTGCTAGATTTGTCACCTCTTGTGAGGATAAATTCTTCTTACCTAAGGTATCCAGCTTTGTGCAGTGGCATTTTATTGTTGTCGAACTATGTCTGGGGGGAAAAAAATTGCCAATAAAAAAAGTATTAATATGTTATCATCTGGCATTTTTCTTCTAAGAATGATATTGGAAAAATAATTTATCAATTAAGAATCGATTATCATGGCAGGACTATCACTATAAAGTGCACAACATTGCAAATTTTTATTATGACTGAGTATTATGTCCCTCTCTGACCTGAACAAACAAAGCAGCATAACTTGACCTTTTCATTTGGAAATGAAAGAGCTTTGATTCGTAGCTGTTTAAATGGACGTGTAGGAACTAAACTTTTGTATTCGGGTTATATTAGAGAGAGAGCACTATGACCAGCTTTAGTTGAATAAAAAAAAAAAAAATAATCTAGTTAGATGAGAGCAGTGAGGAAGACATTTGTTTTAATATTTCACAAGTGAACTATGTAAGATTGAGGGTTTAGGTTAATACTGTTTGATATAATTGGTTTAAATGCAGCAATAAGTTGTACATTAAACACCCAGTTATCATCAGGTATATCTGCAGAGATAAAGAGATTACGACAGAACTAAATTGCTCTCTCTGGAGACAGAAATGTCACTGACGTTATGCATCATTAGCGCTGCAAAGAAGGTGGCTTCATTGCTGAGCAAGGAGGGGGGGGGGGGTTCGAAATGAAACATCCGTGTTTAACTCAAGCAAAACTGTGCTGCATTTGGTGTTTTATATTTTTACTGCAGGACAAGAATATCTTTATCTGCTAAAGTTTAAAAAATATTTAGCAAATCAGCCGCACCTTTTAGATTTAAAAAAAAGTGTTATTAGGCTACATGATGTAGCTTATAGCAAAGGTTTCATAAATCCAGTCTGGCACATCTGTCAAAGTCAACCACAGTAGAGCAATTTACAATGATTTTTGTCTTCACACCTCCTAAGTGGCCAGTTCTCAATCCCAGAGCGCCACAGTGTTGACATCACATTTGGAAACGAAAGAGTGGTTCTGGGAAGATGTCATAACTTAACCAGACATTAAGCGATGGATGCCAAGCAAATCTGTGAGCCTGATAATGGAAATTCTCTAAAGAGTCTGGTATGTAAAAAAAAAAAAAATCCAGGAAAATACTTGATGACATTTGCCTTTGAGTGTTATGATGGCCAAATTTGTTATCTTATCTTAAAATAGGTCAGATTTTTCAACCTCTGTTAAATTTTTTTATGGAGTTGTGCAGAAAGTGCACGGATTGTTCAAAGATTTTGTGGTATATTAACTTTAGCATGCATTTAATTGTTTAAGAAAAAAGAACAGTGAGAAATATATCTATCACAAAAATTGTGCAGCGTCTTGTTTTTCTGTTTTCATGAATGTGAAGTTCTTAAATATGTTTTGCCTATTTCATTGGATCTGATTACTACTGTAGCAACTTAAAGATTTATATATCCAGACACGAAACATGCTACAAAAGTTATATGCACCCAACATATTCATACTTCTATGTGATAACAAATCCATCTTAAATGAACATTTTCTAATTCTTTAGAGATTAGGTGGAAGGGTTACAACACCCCTGCAATGATTTTACAAATAAACATTTTAATAATCAATCAGAAAACAAGAATCTTTTTTATTTGACTAAAAATATCTTTACAATAGCCTTTTTATTTGACCCTTTATGACTAAAACATAATTTGATGATCAGACTGACGCCTCAGTAGTTCAGCGCCGATCCCACTATCAGCCTGCAGCCTTTTTTTCCCTGTATGGACTCGGTTCCTGCATTGTTAAGCGGTATTTACGTTAAGCTTGTCCATTTTTAAATGGGTCCTAGCTAACAAACAATCAAATCTGTAAATGGATTATGTGGATATTCAGAAGCGACCAGCATCCAGCGGAACTCAGTAATAGCAATAGCAATTCCAGGTAGGGTTAAAATAAGTAAATGAAAAAAAAACTTGTCAAATACGAATGCGACCTACGAGCTAAAGAGCGCTGCACTTTTTTGTTTTTGCCACAGGTGGCAGCATCATTTGGTAAATTGTAAAAAACGTTAAAAAACATTTACTTGTTTTTGAATGGAAAACTAAAATAATATATATTCATTAAACATAGAGGGAACTATTTTGATTTTTGGTGATTATGATTTATAGACGATTTAAAGCCCAAACCTCGTTGACATGAAAATATCAAATTGGATCAATTAAAGGATATTATTAAACAGAAATTTCAGGTTTCTGAAAAGTATTTCTAATCACTCAGTACTTTGATGGATATCATTTAGCATATGATGTACTGCATCATTGTGACCTGGAGTAGGGGTGATCAGCCTGTGGCACTGCTGAGATGTAATGAAACACCAGGTTGCTTTAACGGAAGCCTCTTAGGTCAGGTGCCTCTCAACGTCGTCTTGACAACACCCCATAAATTCTGTAGAGGCTGAAGTCAGGCAGGTTTGCAGGCCAATCAGGCACCTGGGGTCAATGAATCAGCTCTGGTTCTGTTGGCAGTGTGGGCAGGTAGTAGGTCCTACTGGAAAAGGATATCTAATGCAATCAAAATCTCACACGCTATCCCTTTAATTTGTGCAGGTAATCAAGTATATCTATTAATAGCCTATTAAGAGTATTGTGAGCTTAAGGTAATAGTAATAATAAGGTAATAATAAGGTAATAGAGAGGTCCTCTTATTTAAGGCATAAACTATTTTATTCCATTGAGAAGTTCTGTCACATATGTTCAAAACAAAGCAAACTACATTTATTTAAAAAAATGGATTTGGCTTTACTTGACTATTTGCAATGATGGCACTGTTTTGGTTGATTTTTTTTTGCTTCAGCAAAAAACGCTGATTAGTTAGAGCTCTATAACAAGTTCCAAAAAAGCAGGGTCCTGTTGTAATAAAAAACATGCTAGCTTTCTGGGCATATTAGGATATTTTTTGTCAAACATTTAGTTTGCATTTTTTATCATCATAACTTTATGTTTTATGCATATTTTTAAAACAAAGTAAACAAAACAATGTTAATGTTTAAAAAAAAAATTTGTTCTACTTCTTTTGCAGTTTTATTCGAGGGGCCATATATTTTTAGAACATCAATACCCCATACCATCCCCAATTGACAATTCACTATAACTGCAATTAAACCAGGACTGACAAAATAAAAGGGTAATTAAGCACTGATGGATGTGATGGGTTCAAATGCATTTACATTGATTCAACTCAGATTGGAGATAAACAGCAAAAGGATTTAGCTGCATTCTTTAGAAAATATTCTCTCTAGTAATTTTCAGTTTCAGTAGAATTAAAAACATACCCATTGAGTATAATGCTACCTAAAATAGGTGTGTAATGGACTTGAGCAGCACAAGGTTGATTTACTGATGCTACAGCCACTGTGATTAAATGTGGTTTTGCACTCAGCATGCATTTATCTTTGTCATAATACTGTAAAAGTCCTACCATCATGCTGATTGGGAGCACTCATATTATTTCCTTTTGTCGCCCTCTTAATTACCTCTTTCTAACTATTCTCACAAAGATAACCTGAGTGTGATTAAATTTAACAGACCTTTTTGATAAGGATGTAATTTGGCCCAGGATGAGCTCTTAAAAGGCTGGTCATGCACAATACAGGGTGATCATTGTTAACCCCTATAAGTGAAGATGAAGAGGCATTATACCCACCACTTGTGATTATGTGCTTATAGGATCATTTTGATCATTAAAAGAGGGATATTGCACATGATTTATCCGAAATAGTTCAAATTTGGCCTGAGGGGGGCAGCAGAAGATAGGTCAAACCAAGGAAGTCATTCCTGTATGTAAAGGTCCTTTTGCACATTCAGACTCAATGCAGCAGATTAATACTAAGATTGAACTTTTCTTAATGCTGGGATTAGTTCTTCTAACAAGTTAGAGAGAAAGACAATTGCTACAAATCTTAAACTGTGATGCATATATAGTCTTAAAATTGTAAGTACCTGTGTCAATATGAAGATTTATCTGTTTGTTATTTCTGAAGTTTTATCTTCAAACTTTACCTGACAAAATTTGTGGTGCAAATCTAATTCTCCAAATGCATGTTTGGTGACATCTGGTGTCTTCCAGCTTTGGAGTGAAAGAGGTCTTAAACAAAACCGAAATGCTGTTTAAAGAAACTTCCTGCAGATTATTCCTTATCAGGAAATGTTCAGATATACTTTAGATACCACACAGTTCTTGTTACATAAAGTAGTAGTTTTGTAAGCAACAGGAAAAAAGGGTGTACTTTTTTCTTGTGCATGCTCCATAATCCTGTGGGAGCAGAGTAAGCATTTAAGACTAAGATGTAGACGGTGTGTTGAAATGTGTGAGTGATTTTAGGAGAGTCCCACAGGAATCTGTTGCAAGCCCTCACCTGCAGCAGACTAACCAGTTGATCTATATCTCGGGAAAATGTAGCTAGATTTAAAGCAAGATGGAATATTAAGGGCTTTACTTGCTTGTAAATAAGTGGCTGAGCTCATTTAAATTATACAAAAAATGACAAATTAAACCATGAGCTAAAAGTTAATGATTTATTTGAGAAGAAAATATATTGTTCAGTGTCTCTCATTATGGCATGGGGGGTTGATGATAAGTGTCGAAAACAATTGTGTTTTGTGATGCACCTAATTAAAAAACCTTGATGCTGGTGATTACTAGTGTTTGTGGATTTCTATGTGGGCATAGCGCCTCTCGTTTGAGAAGATTTTTCCAATAGCTGATGGTGAGGACACGCCTGTGTTTGAACAAGCGCTGTGGAGGTGTAGTCACACAAGAGACACTCTCTCCAGGATCTGAGGAAAAGAACTTGACGCTGCTGTCTGGCACAAGGCTGGTGTGAAACTCTAAAAGTTAAATAGGTAAATATGATAATCACACTCCCTAATACCAAAATATCACTTGATAATGCTTTATTTTATTTTTTATTTTTTGCAATGAAAAATGTTTTCGTTCATTATGGAAGTGTTCTCTTTTGTTATTGTGATGTTTAACCTTTGCTTTTCTCACTTTTTTATGTTGGTGTTTTGTCATCTGGCTATTAACCTAAATGCTTTATAACGTCTCTGTGTAAATTAATGGTAATCATACACATTTATTTCTTGCTACATGCAGTAAATGAAAACTAATTTTATGTTGAAAAATTGATATCACTGAGCTTTCCTATTCGTTTTGCAGTCAAGATGCCTGAAACAGCAGAGGCTGTGGCTGCCACTCTGACCACCAACAGAAACTGCACCATAGAGATAACCAATGTTAGTGGTAGCTTCTGTCTCATTAACCCCAAGTAAGTCTGCAGTTGCATCAACAAACTTCAAAAAAGGATGAATACCTTAAAAATATTTTTGAGGTCAAACCCCAATGAGAGAAATGAAGAAAATTTCTATAGATCTTGTAGCACTATGATGTTATATGTCTGGTTTATGGCAATGTGATAATATTTCAAAACTCTATTTCAGCGATTATGAAGCTACCACACTTTATTATCTTCTTTGCTTTAAAATACATGTTTATACTTGCAGCAAGAACAGCCAGACAGAAAAAGTTGACTCACTGCACATCTGCACACACCCCTTCAACTTAACGCATGCCACCTAAAATGGTGGTATAAAGCATGATGGTTATTTGATAGTCAAGTGTATAATAGTAATTAGAAAGGAAAATAAACTATTGTTTTAAAGAATATTTCACAGAAGCATCTGTAAAGCGTCACAACTTGGCAGAATCCATTTTAACTGCAATTACAGCAGTGGGTTTTTTGGTGTGTTTCTACCAGCTTTTCAATTCCAAAAATTGAATTTTTACTTTTGTTTTTTTTACGTGTTCACACCCGGTCATATTTAACTGAGAGAATCATAGTTAAACCCCCTTGATTATCTGTTTTATTTATGATCATCGAGGGTTAAAATCTGTAAAGGTGTAAACGAGTGAAAAGCAACAGCACAGGAATGCACCCTAAGTCCTTTGCCATGTGAGTCATGTTTCTGCATTTGTCTAAGTTTGTCAGGACAGGCCATATTTTGGATGGGTGATTTTCACATGTGACATTACATTGCTGAGAACATCCATCTATCTATCATGCACTGACACACTCTGCCTCATTGCACATTGTGTGCAGGTGGAGGCACTTTTGCTTAGAAGTCCATAGTAGTACACTTCCAGTCATACTTCATCCATCAGTGTACACTGTGTCGCTCTAGACTGCACAACTATTGAAAAGAAGCCTTAACACGCTTAAGGAAACTTTGCAACTTATTTTTTTCCCTTTTTTCACATTTGAGTAACACTAATTAGTTATTTGCTCTCTTTTATAGGGTTTACATGTCAAGTGGCTTTTCTTACCATCCACCCCAACCCACAGTTCGAACCCAAAAGACGGAAGTGTGCTCCTTCACAAAGGATGACAACACCGCCACTGGTGCAGTCGGCCTCCTGACTTATGACTTGTTCCACATGCAGAGTCGGGTTTGCTCTGAGCGCATGGCCATCATGTTCTCTGTGCCTTTCGACTTCAACATTTACAAGAACCGGCTGGCTGTGGGCGTGGTCGAGCATTCCCGGGCCTGCGACAAACATCTGTTCGACCAGATGTATGATGGGAAAGATCTCAGCAACTTCACCCGCTCAGACGCAAACGGGTGTGGTCTGGAATATAAAGCACAATATGTTGATTTAAAAGCCACAATGTCTACAGTCGGCAAAGCCATTGTTAAAGTGGAGCTGTATGATAAAATGGGGCGTTAGTGTGCAGACCAGTTGGGTTTTATCCTTCCATTTTTGTTGTTTTTTTTTGTGTCCTCAGAGTAAAAAGAACTTGGGTGATGTGATCACTGTTGTCATCTTGATATAAAAAAAAGCATTCAAGAGAGGAAGACTGATTTTGCTGTCATCAATATTTTGTGTCTGCTGAGAGATATCAATACCTGACAGCCAGCTCATTGATTTCCCATTAGCTAATGTCTTGGACTCATGTAAGCTGTACTCTCTCTACTCTTTAAATATGGTAATAAAACATTCAGACCCAATGCTCATGTTGCTTTTTGTTGAGTATGTTCTCCCTTTGTATGCCGGCAATATTACTGATGAACAGTAATTATCATTTAATCTTTTATCTGGATCTATTTAGTTTTAATGAGTGGCAACAGATGGAATGTCGCCGTAGATGTTTTTTTAATTGGTGCAATAACAGCTCTGTTTTTCAGTGGCTGGGAAACTCTTCATCTTGCTCAATTGTGCAGAATTTGGAAAACAGCAGCGGTGGTGGTAGAAAGAATAAGGTTAAAGGAGGCTCCAGAGATATATGCCTAGACTTGTATTATGGGCTTTTTTTCTGGAGAAAAACAACAAAGGAATGAGGTTCCTAAACAGCTTCTGTCAGGTGAATGTAATAAAAAAACAAAACCAAGGAAAGTACCGTTATCAAAAAAAAACAAGAAAAAAAAACAAGGGTGAATTGTTAGAAACAGATCCTACTAAGGGTGTGGGTATTAAAAACAAGGTTAACCAACACTTATATTTATTCCTTTTCCGTGGGCTTGAGCTAACTAGAACATGTATGTGGAAACAGGGTGTGTCGGGTCTGAATAATCTTGTGTTTCAAAAGGGAGGGAAACATCCTGGAAAGGGGGGGGGGGGCACCTCCCAGTCAGGTGTGTCTTTTCCCTCTTCTCCCATTTTACTCTCGTAATACTTCGACATTGTTAGTAGGTAAGTCTCTGAATTCATTTGAATTTAAACTATATTTTTAATTGAAATTTTGACTCAACAATTGTTTGATAGGTATTTTCTTTTTTTTCGTCAATCATTATTACTGTTGTAGCTTGTTGTTGCTGCAACCATTTCATGATTGTTCATAACTGTATCTGTGAAGTGCCTTATTAATGCTCTGTTGTCAGAGATGAAATTAAGTGTAGCAGAAGAACCAAGGTCTTGTATATTTATATAGTTTACAAGGGTAGCTAACAAGATTCATCAAACATTTTGGATAGAGATGAGTTTCTCACTACGGGCTGCATTGTTTTTTAGAAAACAGATATGGACTTGTAAAAATATGATTCTGAGTTTCTAAAGGTCCCGTTTGGGAACCGTTTGATTTATGCCAATAAATTATTTACTTGCCTTATTAAACAAACTAAATGTATCAGAATTAGCAAACTGTTGTTGTTGCAAACTGCGGCTAAGCGTATTTTAAAATAACTAAAACTTAATGACAAAGTTTTGGAAACTTGATAATAAGAAACTTGAAAAAGTTGTTTACTATAATGTTTACCATTTAAAAAGTTGTTGATAACAATCAGTTAAACTTGAAATCACACATGGATTAACAAAAAAACACTAAATTATATTTCAATCTTCTAAACCTCATTGTCAGTTCTAAAGTTAATTTGAGGTGGGAGTTAGAAGGTGTAATACAAGCATCAAGAAAGAGAAAAGCTGGATTTATTTCAGCAAACAAGCTTTACCATAATTAGGCAAATCTTTAAATTAGTTAAAATTAAGATTTAAGACTATCATCGATCATCCACTATTGAAGATTATCATAGACTACAGTGTAATTCCTACCTGTGTTTAAAGCAAAGACAAATATGCTAGCATCTGTTATCTCAACATAATTAAAAAGAGGCTGCAAATGTAAAATGCAATTATCTGTGGTACTCAGTTACAAGTATTATATCAATCATTTAATCATTCTGTGAATTGTAGTTTGTTGTATTTCACTTTGAATGCTGCAAATTTGAAAACAATGTGTAAGCTAAAATGAATGAACGCCAGTAGCCATGCCTTTCATGTTGTCTGATTAAGGTATCTGACATCTGAATAATTTTTGCTTTACAAGCAGATCAAACATTGTTACAGTATGACAGAGTCGGCTGAAGCTGTGGCAGGTGATGTGACCAGCAAGAGAAGCGTGACGATTGAAATCTCAAACATCACCAATAACTACTGCCTTATCAGTCCCAAGTAAGAAATGTGTTGATCTTTCATATTTTTTCAGTTTGCACACCAGATGTTTGCTTATACTGCATAACATGATGCATAGTCTTGCTAGTAGACATTATATCAGACTTTTCCAACTTGGGTCACTTGAGAATGCAAAAATTATTTCATTTGTTCAGAAATTCGGGGCTCACTTCTGTTAGTGTGTCCCAGGGCACCAGTGGCTACAATGTAGCTTGCCACCATCAGTGTGTGATGACTGAATGTAGAATAAATGGGTTCCTCAGATTTGATAAAGTGTTATACAAGTTCCAGCTATGTCTACAAAAAAATAAGTTATTTTATAAAAACACAATTTTACCAGCTTAAACTTACATTTTCACATGCTTTGCTCTTATTCTGGGAGTATTAGGCCAATTTTGCACAAACACACATTTATCTCTTAGACTTCCCATGCTGCTTATGTTTACATATTTTATTATATGAACCTGACTTACTAAAGTCAACAATCCTCTTCTTAATAACTTGAATGACTGCTTATTTTCTCATGATGTCCAGCAATAAATATTGAGGCCTTGAAATGATTTGCCTTTATGTAAGTCAGATCTTGATAAAAGTGTGACTTTTGAAATTAAAGCTTTCTAGAAAGCTATAGTAATTCTAACTGATCCTGATTCAAAGCTTTATTTTGATTCTAATGTAACCAGTGAGAAAAAAAATTAAAGGATTGTAAGATGTTTTTATACATTGTATGTAAATTGCAGGCTAACAGTTGGTTTGTCTTACTTTCATTCTGCTTAGAGCCTACCTTGACAATGGAGAGGTGTTCAACCCGCCTCAACCGACGGTGCGCCCCCTAAAGACGGAGGTGTGCACCTTTACCAAATCTCGTGGAAAAGCAACGGGCAGCGTAGGTGTCCTGACTTACGATCTCTTCGAGAGGTCCCAGAATGACTACATAGAGACCCTGGCCATCATGTTTTCAGTTCCCTGGGACTACAACCTGTACAAGAACTGGTTTGCGGTGGGCATCTATAAAAAGGGTCGTAACTGTGATGAGGCTTTGTTCAAAGAAATGTACTATGAGAAGAAACAGCTTGAGCATGGTTTTGTCAGAGGTGAAGCCAATGGCTCAGGAATCAATTATATCGGTAATTTTCTTGACATCAAAGCTACCATGTGTCCCATGGGCAACTCCATCATGAAAGTGGAGATATGGGACAAGCTTTTCACATCCATGGGGCAGCAATCTTATTAGAACACCTCACAGTTACAGAAACCTTTAAGAGAATTTGTTGTTGTTTTTTTGCAGACTTCTTAAAATAAAGACAGCATTAGCTGTCCTGGAACCGATCTGTTGTTGCTGAATTTGTTCTGTATGTCCTGGTATTACATTTCTGCTTAAGATCAGACTTTGTCTGTTTTTAAATCCTTCCAGAATGAATGTCCCTTTATTGGAAAAGCTTTTATGTATTTCTATACCACCCAGTTTAAAACCAACCTATCTAGAAAAGGAAATCATAGAATGACTCCCTGAAGGATGAGGGCAATAGCTTAATGAAACACAGATAGTACCTGTCTGAATTCACCTTGACATAATTCTTTCTGGAATAAAATAAACCTTTTTGCCGAAGCTAATTGTGTTTCTCTTCTGTGTGCTGATTGGGGTTTAAAAGGGTTTAAAAAGGGTATTGAAATACTTAATGGAAAAAAAAAAAATTTCAATTCACTTTCCATCCAAGGTGTGTTTCATTTTTTTACAATGTCGTGATTACCTTGAGGTGACCCTGAGATTTGGACAGGCACAGAAACATTTTTTTTTTTCAACAAAATGTTTGGTAAAAACTGACGACTATGGTGTTCACAGTATAATCTTGAATTATTTTATAAAAAAAACTATTTATATGTTATAAGGCCTTACTCTTAAGTTAAGGTGCAGTGTAATTATTAGCAGTTAACATGGAAAAACACCTTGATTCTAAAGTCCACCATTAACGTGTAGATTCACAAAGATATGAAGCAGGAGGCTGCACTGGAGATATCATGTTTCAGCAAATCTTAATGCTGTCATTCTGGTTTTAGTTTCCTATCATCAACATAAGACTTTTTGAGGCATTGACAGCTGCCTGCTCATAGGTACACAGATCAAAGGTTTTGGTCTGTGCTGTTTAATTTGCATAAAAGCAAATATGACATAGAGGCAGATATTGGGCTTGTTTAGACTCAGTCCTCAAGGCATTTTCTGATTAACTTAGTAAAGATATTGACAGATATTTTAGCTTTTAATCTTTTCTTTGTGTATCCAACAACTGCTCCTGCATCTATGCTCAATTTGTCTATTAAGTAGTTCAGTTTTCTTTACACCTGCACATGCACATATAGATATACTGAATGCATTTGAATGTGCATTATGCGATTTAAATGTTGAAATGAATAGTTGTGAAAGCAGAGCAGGATTAGATGATCCAAATGCAGAATTGAAAGATTTAAGAAAGTACTTTATTCTATATAGATAACCAAAAGAAATATTTGTCTACCGAAACAGGTGCAGTTTACTTTCAAAAGAAAAGGAGGTTTGAAAAGGTATTAGGAAAGTGCAGGTGTAAAATAATGCAAATATCATATCTTCTGCACTTGAAATAAACAGAAAGAAGACACACGCGTAAAAAAATCCTGAACATTGCTCATCATATTACCTGAAAAGAAAAAAAAAAGAAAAATTATATATATATATATATATATATATATATATATATATATATATATATATATATATATATATATATATATCAACTGTTATTTGAATGTACTACACAAAAGTAATCTCAACTGAGTGTGTAAAAAATATGAAAAGTGACAGGTTTCCATGACCTGATGGTTCAGGGTAGACTGCAGAGCTTAAATCTTGCATGCAGAAATACATTAAGCTGTTTTTTTAGGTCTTAAAAGAGAAAAAATAAAACCTTTAAAGCTAGAGTCTGGTTGTGCATTGTACAAAATGCTCTCAAACACTGCCATCTAGAGGCCTGTTATGAAACAAAATATTTTTAAAGCCACATTACAGAAAATCATTACAGAAAAAGTTAATGCGAATACATGAGCAAGAATAAATAATAATGAAATACATAAATTTCAGGAGTATAACAAAGTAAAGTCAGATATTTTTCTGTTAAAAGTTTGAGTTTTGGTTGTTGTCTTTTTTCTTTTTGGCTTCACCAAGTACTTTGTAACTCTGTCTTCTTCAGCTGCCACCAACTCCAAACATGTAGTGACACCCAGTAGGATCTGCTTCTCTGTGATAGTTGACCTGACCTGATGGGTGACAGCCTGGAACAGAGAGTTGGCAGCATTCCCATCAGTTTCAGACTTCAGGTTTCATCAGTTGCTTTGCTACAGAACCCAAAAAAGTTTCAGGCTAAATTGAGGTTTCACCAAACTGTACTGCTTTTTTTCTAAACACATGCAGGATCTATTTCACGATATCTTCAGCTAAAGCGCAAGAGCCAGAAGTTGTGTTTTTCCTGGCTGGATATTGACATCGACTCACCAGGTTAGCTTGTTATTTTGAAATTTCTCAGCATGCAGAGTAACACAGATGAGTATCATCTAACATCAGAAATAACTTTTTAAAAAAAATGTTCATTGTTTTCTGAGCTTGAAATCCTTTAAATATTTGGATAACAGATTTGGATCCCCTGCAGCTCTAATTTTGGGGCGTATTGATCTACATGTTTATTGGATAAGATGTTTTGTGCAGCTGTTTTCTATTCCTAAAGTAAAAGCATGACATTTTGGTATATTTTGTCTTTCTCAGATAATTCTGACTAGACTTCTTTTTCTTTATCATATTATCCAGTCTTTTTTATTTCAAATTATGTCTTGTGCTGCAGATACAATTGCTCTTCTTGATAACTTAGCAGCCATATCTTATGAGAGGACATATGAGTGTTTTGTTTATCACTTTAACACTTTCTCCTCAGTTCTGGGTTGTTTATGAAACATGTTTTGCACTTTTGAGAGTTGCACTCTGTTGCTTTCCATAATACTGCCTCTCCACTAACACATATTCAGCTGTGAAATAAACCAGTCCAACCTTCCTCCTACAGAAACAGAGAAATTTCTCTGTCCTTTTAAGTCCTTATTCTTTTCTAAATCAAGGAAATAAAACCTAATGATGTCGATCTGAATTGTCGTTTGTTTACTGAAGGGAATTACAAGCAATTTGTACATCAAATAGGTGTATCTGTTCCATAGATACTCATGTTGAAACTTTGATTTATGTTGCTCCACAAATTCACCATCAAAGTCATATAATAATAATAACAATAATAATAATAATGCTACATTTTATTTCAAAGGCCCCTTTCTGGACACTCAAGGTCACAGTACAAAAGTTAAAAACACAATAGGAGAAACAAAGTCAAAACACAGAATAAACTCACACAAAAGAAATACAATTACAACTTTATTGATACAAGTACTTTAGTCTTTGGTGCTCAGACCTCGGCAGGAAACATTAGCGCTGAATTTATTTTGCTTTGATATGCATAAACAGGAGTAAGGGTAGGGATGTTTCCCCCCAGGCCTGAAACTGCTGCTGGAGTGAAGATAAATGAGGTTGGTCAGTACATGACTGCTGGCTGTGCTTGAGCTGAATGGAGACATCCAGTGGACTGCATGAGCTGGTACTAGTGCTTCACTCTGGGACCTGGAAGATGAGAGTCCAGCTTGAATAACACAGGTTGAGAGAACCTGTCCATGATGAGCAAGCATGGAGTGACAGTGGAGAGGAAAAAAACCTCCTTTGGGAAGAAACCTCTGGAAGAACCAGGCTCAACATGACAGTCTTCTGCCGGACCGGTTGAGATGAGACAGGAAGCAAAGCAAGAGTTCGGGAAGAATGACACTCTGATGAAGCTGGAGAAGGGGCTGGAGTTGGGTTGAATCGGGTCATCTGAGTCAAAGTCCGATATGGTGCAACCACTGCCAAGGCTTTGGGTAGCAGACTGAGATGTGGATTTGGCGACCTTTTAAGATGAGCAAAGGATGCTGATTGGGCTTTCGTGGAGGTGTGGTTCAAAACTGATTTGCTTGTGACGGAGGCAGGTAAGGGTAAGTAATCATTTATTCAGTTGAACTTCCGCCTAGGCTCCATTTTAAAATACAAAAAATACAAAGGCTGGGACAGGGAGATTAATGTCAAAGAGAATGGGCAATTTTAAACAGATGAGTTTTGATTTGAGATGGAGAAGTGAGTCAGTGTTTCTAAGTAAAAATGGTAGAGAGTTCCAGAAGCGGGGGGCACAGCAGTATATCTTGGCCCTCATCTCTGATAAAGAAAATAACTGATGTGCTATATTGGTCAAGTTAAAGTCCAGACCTCAATCTAACAGTGGGAATTTGAGCTGTGCAGATGAATGAACTATTTAGAAATTCAAATTTTGAATAAAGGCTCACTGCTTTCATGTCTGTGACAGTTTTGGTGTGTTCTTTTTTTTCCTATCAGTGCAGTTGACCTTTAGGTTGGCCTTCTCCCTTCTTTTTTTCATCATCTTTGGAGAACTAAGGAATCTTTTTGAACCACTTCACTCAAATTTCCAGCTGGCAGTGAAAAAAGGCTGTCCCTGTTCTGCATTTCTTTCGGTTTATTCTGACTGATGGGCAGCAGTTTTGATGTCAAACCTACTTGAACGTACAATCATCCGCTGCCAAAGTGATGTCAGCCAGCTGAAGAGTCAGCTCCAACACAGCAAAGCCAGCTGCCTGGCTCACATACCCAACAGAAAAACTAATTACCTATGTCAAGTTCACTAAATCATTTCAGAAGGTGCAGTTTTTAAAATGTACTCTACCTGACATGTGAAGAAAGTGTAGCTATTCCAACAGTTCCTTGAAAAAAATTATTTGAAAAAGTAT
The DNA here is from genome assembly GCF_000732505.1 of Cyprinodon variegatus. Lineage (NCBI taxonomy): Eukaryota > Metazoa > Chordata > Actinopteri > Cyprinodontiformes > Cyprinodontidae > Cyprinodon > Cyprinodon variegatus. Next base: position 590,376 of record NW_015150805.1, read on the forward strand.
TGTATAACCTTTTCAACAACCAGTCCATTAGATTATAGAGGCAATAATTTGATATGGGCCCCTTTTAAATTCCCATTACCCTATGATGAAAGATGTATTCTGATGTATTTAAGCAGTGTCCAGACTGCAGGCTTCCCAAAAGTCGGTCCTCGAGGGCCGCTGTCCTGCAGGTTTTAGAGGTTTCTCTGCTTTAGCACAGCTGATTCTGATGATTGCAGTTCAGCAAAAGCCTTTATATCAACTATCAATGTAAATCAGCTGTGCTGGAGCAGGGAAACCTCTAAAACCTGCAGGACAGAGGCCCTCAAGAACCTAGTTTGGGGATGCCTCGTCCAGAGGAATAGCCGATTTCTAAGTTGTTTTTTTTTCAAACAATAGCAAATGACAATTGCAAAAAAAGCAATACCTAAAATGTTAATTTTTTTGTGCAAAAGAATAAAGAATAAAAAAACTCACTAAAGAAGTATTTTTTTCTTGCCTTTTTATTAAAGGGACAGTGTCAGAGATTTATCTTCATTTAGTGGTGAATTAGATAATTTACAAATAACAGCCTAGTGCCTCCCTGTCAGTCGCGTGAGACCTACAACAGAAGCCACAATCTACTCTTTATAAATGGAAGGGACACATCAAACTGTCATCCTCATCAAATCAGCTAAAATAAATTAAGAAACACATGAAGCATCTCTGTGAAAAAATAGCCTGACTTTGACTCCTGTGAGTAATATTAGCAGCTGATAACTGTTGCCATGGAGCTCATCCAGTGTAGAATAACAAACAAGGAGTCTCTACCAGGGCAAGACAGAGCCTAACCACCCTTTACGTATCAACAACAACAAAAAGATTGAAAACATGGAAAATTTTAGTTGCTGAACTACACTACCCTACAGTATTTCTAACATGACAGAAGATAAACTTCTGCAGATGCAGAAAGCCTCCAACCTCTGGGTCTGTGTTGAAGCCCTGCTCCCTCATAAAATGTTTCCTCTGGTTAAAGCTGCGCCGATATAAACTCTCGTTTTTGCCTGGTTACTACATCTTTTTCTTTTTTTGGTTTCTTTATTTTGCCTCTCACTGGCAAAAAACACTGATGGTCCTCCATTGTAACAGAAACTGGAAGGTAGAATAATCTACGGTTGTTTTTGTTTGTTTCAAACTCCTCTGCCTCTACATGTTTACAGATACAGGTAAAACACAGCAGGCTGACAAGCCTGCCCCTTATCGGCTACGCTCATCAAACATGGCGACACAAAAAGGCATCTTCCATTGGATGCACCATGCCCTTATATTTATAAACTTCTAATTCTAAGCTGTGGGAACGCTTTTATTTTTGATGTGATGTTCTTTTGACTTTCACAGAACATGTATTTATTAAAGCAATACTTGATTTTTGTTAACCAACATCCTGATTTGTTTCCTAGTGCCCCTTTAAAACACAAATGACAAAAACACTAAAAAGATAACACATTAAAAGAATTAAGTTAAATTGTTTTTATTTTAAAGTTGTAAGAGTTTTTAGTGTGCAGTCTTAGCTTATTGTTTATGTACACAGGAGCTCATGTCCTACATAAAAACGATGATATGAACTCAGAAGATAAAAATGTGATTTTCTTGATAGTGCTTGGTAGACCACACATTCAGGAAATGGAGTTGAGTTTTTCTTCTGTGCTTTGCCTGGTTCAGTTCTGCAGAGTCCAGTAGAAGGCCTCCTGGAGGCTGGCTGCTGGGTTACACACTCCATCTCCTACTTCACCTTTCCACACATGCAACTCATCAGCTCATCAATCTCATTTTTCCAGCAGCATAAAAGGAGTAGAAAGCCAGTCACTCATCGCCTGAGTGTTAACCATCACTGGTAACGTTAAGCCTCCTGAGCCAATTTCTGTGCATCTTGTTGAGCCAAACACAAATTAAAACCTGAGCCTCTCCATTTCCTACATTCACTCCACAAATTTTTGTTTCTTTATACTTAACCTTCTGCATTCCAGTTCACTATGTTAATGTTCCCCAATGAACTTATGTCCTTTGTTCAAAGAACCTCCTCTAATATCTGGCCTACATTCCCAGGACTGGTCTCTGCTCCTTTGGTTACACTATAAAACTGTGACATTGACTGTATGCTAATTACCCTCAAGAACATTTGCCTCCTATAGACCAAAAAAAAAAAAAAAAACTTGCAACTTTTCTTGCAATATGACTCACCTTCTCCCTGGCTGACCTTAAAACCTCATCCAGGTAAGATCCATTCATCTCCCCCTTCCTGTTACCTGGATTTCCCCACTCAGCAGATTCTCTCCTCCTTTTCTGTTCTGATTGCCATCGGACCAGATTCACTTTTGCAAATTCTTAAATTGTACTCAATTTTTTTATCTATCTGATTCCTGCCTCAACCAAACCATGACAAGCACAACTTTTCTATGTTTAAAAGATAACTGTTTAGCATCACCAAGATGTCTAATTTATGTTGAGGAGACAGTAAAAACCTTTTTGCATCAAATCTAATTTTTGCTTCTTTTTCACTTTTATTTACCATCTTCTTAAATGTGCAAAGTGTTATATAAACTTGGGTTTATCAGTCATTATTTTTTACAGTTATTTTTTAACCTTTTACTTGTTGCTTTGCCAAATGGATACAGTATGTCAAATTTCTAGGCAATAAATTTCCTGATTATTTCTTGACTAAGTCTCCCAAAATCAGAATTTCTTGAATTGAATATTTGTCCATCTTTCATTTTAAATGGCAAATAGAAATGGGCCTCTATCTCACATTATATGTACACACCAATATATCATTAACTAAAAGCTGTAAGACTCTCAGAACCAACTTATACAAATTAAATAATGAATTATAAAATACCAGCAACATTCATTTGATAGAATCCATTTCTTCCTAATTTGGCACTTTTCCAATTAAATAATTATACTTAAATTATTAGTTTTTTTATTATATAATGTGACCTTGAGAACAAATGGCTCTTCTAAAATGTTTACTTTTGCAGAGAGCAAATTACTTTATATTGTAAAATGGAAAATTATTGTAAAAAATATGAGATAGGTTTCAATGTTTCATAAAGTTTGTACTAATGACTGTAAATTGATCTCATACTTATATATTTTGCATAACGCCACAAGAGGGCAAAGTTTTACAGCTCTAGAGTTTTATAATCCATCTTGGTTTTGTTGGCTAATGTATAAAAAACATGCAGATGCTGTCTTGTGATAAGAAGGTTGATATATACCTTAGAAAATGTAGACTTCCGCATCTTATTGTATATAATAAAGTTTGAAGGTTGTTCGCTGAAACAATAGGGAGGGACACGAAGCTGGATGAGATCAGGGGGGTGGGGTCTGTTGGAGAGGATGACCCCATATCTAGACAGGAACACAGGTCACTAAGCACATGTTCCCACACAACCCAGCCCACCCACACCAGAACACACACATTAAATAAAACAGAGGCCCACAGTTCAGTGTGTGTGCAGGATGTGTGTGTGCCTGATGATTGTGACACATGTCTGCTGTCATGGCTTCCTTACATACATCAGGGTTCACACAGTACAGAAATTGCAGCATGATATACTGCTTACTGAAGCTATCATGAAACACTACCTGTGAGGGGGATGTGGCCATATGTGGTGGTTTGTCAAACACAGACAAAGTTGACAGAAAACTTTCTACAGAATGATGCAGCAATCCTATCAGGATGTTCTTAAAAGCATGACTTTGACCCAGAATGTATCTTACTATACATAAACGTTACAGCAAAATAAGTAAACCACCAGAAACTGTAAAATACAAAAATGTAGATTTAATAGTTTACAAGACAAAAAAGCATACAGACATCTGTGCAGTACATGGTATGAGAACAGAATGAATGTATTCTTTCAGACCAAAAGTACATCCCTTTGATCAACAACAAAGATAAAATAAAGCTTCGAAATATCTATTTATTTCTAAATCTGAAAGCACTTAATGTGGCTTTACTGTCATGCACAAGTAATCCCATACCCACGCTTTCATTTTGCAAGCAAAGAAACTTAACTTGATCTTTTTGTCATCGCTCAGTGTATAGAACTTATCTGCACAAACAATGAAAGAGTTTTGTCTGAGTCTGGATAAATATTAAGTTTTTTTCTCTATGATTCTAATAGGCAGGCAAAGTTCTTACTGTTGAAAGAAAACTATAAACTGGAGATTTATCTTAGCTGTCACTCCATTTAACTTTTAACCTACTACCCCTAATCTCCGTCCAATTAATCTATGCAACAGTTATCAGTTCCAGGTCCTCCCAACACACTTTTACATCAAGCATAGATCAAACTAGGGGGAGAACAGAGTTCAGTTTTAACAGCTCAAAATTATTCTTTATAATTTAACAAAAAGAAAAAATCTTTACAGGTAATGCTAAGGAAAGTCATTAAAACTATAACTTTATTTTTAAACTGGCAAGCTCTGAAGCTTTTGTCATCATCAGTAACACTGAATATATTGTTTCTGCTATATATTAAGTTTGTTTTCCAGAAGGAATTGCTGGTTTTGGTTGATGCAGTATTCTTGCTGCGTCCCATTTGTTTCGGAGGCTGGATCTGGGGGATGACAGCACATTATAGAAGAGTTGCAAAAACCCCTGCCATTTCGCTAAATGTTCTAACATTAACCAGTTGCAGTAATATGAGGTGATAATGGTATATTTCCTCCAATTTTTTTCACATTTAAACTTTAATGGAGCATAACCTGACATTTAATTGACATGACATATTATTAATGACTTAATTTACCTTTGGGATTACTAAAGTATTTTTGAATTGAAATTGTATTTAATCTTATTGTTTATAAATACATGTTTTTTTTCACTGTATATATGCAACTATGTAAAATGAACTGGAAGCTACACAGAGATTCTGACATACTGCAGCTTTTTTGTTGCATTTCTGTGCTGGAACTCAAATAATCCAGTTTTTTTAGAACTAATAGAAAACAACTTGGCCACTAATTTGATTTTTTAAAAAAGCATAATTTTGAAATAATTTTTTTAGGTTTGGGGAAGCTAAAAATGGGCTCTTTAGAGAAAGTGGGAGCAGTCAGTGTTTTAAAAAGGTAGAGATAAAAAAGTTTCGTTCAGAATTTCTTGCTAAACTTCAGGCTAAGTGGAACCAGTATAGAAAAATATATCTCTTTAATCTTAAAACTGCTAGTATCACAAAAAATATAAGAAGACCAGTTATGTCTTTTTCTAATATGTGTTTCTTTGCAAATGCTGTTTTTCGAAAATACAGAGCAGTACTGTTTTAAATGTAAATACTGATAGATTTTTCAGTTAAAATAAAATCTAAATACTTCTAATGAGATGTTGTACATTTTAAAGACGGGATTTGTTTCAAGATAAAAAAAAAAATCTATTTTTTTTTGATGGTCCAAATACTTGTTTCTTATAGAGGAGCTCTGATCATTGTTCACCACAGGTAAGGCACACACAGCTGATAACAACTCATCACACATTGAAAAGTTTAAACCTTCCTTATTAAGTCTAAATACAGTAAATGACAACTTGTTACTCCACAGTACAATGATCATTTCATTAGCGCAGAAGTTTATAACTTGCCAGACATAGTTTGAACTCCATTAAGTTCAGAGAAACTGAGATGATTGTGGGATTGTTTGAGAGAAGAAGACCTAGCAGCAATCTTGGCAAGATAACGTAGTTTTCAGAATGGAAAAAAGAGATTATAAAAGGTATTGTATATTTAGTGTGCAATCAGGAGTTGCCATCTCCATTTTTGGTCTTGAGCACCACCAGGCTGACCATAACAGGTATGAGGCAGATGGGAGTAATCACCAGGGCGAACATTATGGCAGGTGGTGGGTCACTGAACTCCTCTGTGGGGCAGTCTTTGAAAAACTTTGAATGGATTTCGACGAAAAACCTTTCGACCAGCGAATTTGGCCATGGGATTAGGAGACAATCAGCCATGGACTCACTGCAATGGCTGAAGTTGCTGTAAAAGCTGTAACAAGGATGGATTGGAAAGGACATGATATCAGCAAAGAAATTGCAACATCTTGGATGAAAAAATTAGTGACTTGGAAGTAAGATTACCTGCTCACTTTATTCCAAACGCACCAGTCAGTAGTGTTTAGTGAGCTCATCTCTGTTGTAAACGTTTGCAAACAATGCTTATATAAATCAGAAAGACAATTCATTGTTGGGTTTCCATAATAATCCTGACAGATGCTGCAATATACGTCGCATTCAGGGTACTTTGTTCCACAATCTGCACCATTTGGAATTAAATACAGAAAAGGGGAAAAAATATTTAAAGAGAATACAAGAAGTGAGTAATATAATGACTTATTTACCTGAAATATTGCATTTCTAAATTATAATTTCACATTTGCATTGTAAAAATTATATCACCTACCGAATGATAGCGGGCCCCCTTCAGAGACCTCTAGATAAGAGATTTAAAAAAAAGCATTAATGATTAAATAATTTACTTTCACCATCCTTTATGCAGAGAGGATAAACTTCCATTCACTCTTTGTGACTCTTATCAGTTTTAGCACAGAAATTCTTCTAAAGCAACTTTTAGTCAGACAATTGCAGCTGTGGAAGGGAGACCAGACCACACACTCACCAGAGAAAAAGGACAGGAATATCCCAATGAAACCAACAGCTCCCTTCATGTCAGAAAAAAATGAATAAAGGTGCCTTTTTCCCAAATGATGAAGCTCTCAAACTGTGTACAGCGAGGCATAACAGGAAACGCGACAGGGTTATCTTCGGTTACCAGATGTCCAAACAATGTTACCCGCGGTTAGCAGATGTTCTTCGAAGATCTGTCTGATGGCCCTGTGCCTTGGCAGCAGCTCTTCCCCTCTCCAACACACGGTTTCTTGTTGTTTTTTTTTTTTTTAGGTTTTTCTTCCTTTTTTTTAAAGGGGTGGAGGCAGAAAAGATTGTCCTCTCTATTCTCACAAATAAAAGGAGCACACCCAAGCTGGGGCTGGACTCACATCTGAAAACCCTTTACTCTTTAACTCTTGTTCTGCTTTTTAGTCTCAGTTTCTCACAGTCGAAAAAGGCCTGGCCAGCGCACAGCATGTGATTTATTTGCCTTTTGGGCTGCCTCTGCCAAATAGGAAACATAAGTAAACATTTAGGACTCAGCGTTTTGGAGTGGATTTAATCATGACTCTGCAGGGTGTGCTGTGCAGACAGCCTTAATTTCATATTTAGGTTAATGTGACATAAGGTGTTATTCAGAAATTACCACATGTCTAAAAAGGCCTTTAAATGAAACTGGTGTTTTTTTTGTTACGTTTTTTTATCGCAATAAAAGCATCAGCTGAATAGAGATGACAACCCACACACACAAACACACACACACACACACACACACACAGCTTTCTTTTCATGACATATGGGGACATTTCATTGACTTGCATTCATTTTATATGGCCTAACCCAGACCCTTACCCTAACCCTAACTGTTACCAAGGTGTACCTAATCCTAACCTAAACTGAATTCACACATTAGTCCTAAACCTAACCCCAACTCAAAGAACAGAAATTTACCATATAGGCACCAGTTGAATGTCCCTATATGTAAAAATACATATGTAAAATACTTCCCTCACATTGTAGGTAAAACAAGACCACACACACACACAGGTAGGTGGTCCTTAATTTAACAAAAGAACTATGTTTTTTCCCGCCTTACATTTATGTTACAAAATCTACGTGTTCAACCTCATGCAACATCTGCTGGCTGAGCAGCATTTTGATTTACTAATGACATCAGGAAATGTGTCTGTTCAGCTGAGGAGGAGCCCGCAGTCGGGAGTGTTGGCAGGAGAAAGGGGTGGAGGGACAGTTGGGGAAAGAAAAAAAACAGTAAGGCACAGGATGAGGAACAGTGAAAGGGGCTCTGCTCCAAGTTCCAGTTGTTTCACAATTTCGAGTTCATGCGTTGATCTCTGACGTTGCATGGGGTGAATGACGAACAAAGTCAGGAAGTCGATCCAGTTGGGGGTGGGGGGGAGTTGGTGAGGGAGGGTGTAATGAGGTTTCATTTAACCCCTAACCCTGAAGCCTTTATGGGCCTCACGTCTACTGCTGGTGACCCCTCTGTTGGAGACCTCCTCAGGAGTTTATCTTGGATCCTTTTGACAAAACACACCAGGAGATGTCCCTACAGAAAACAAAGTCTGGGAGATCTGTTTTCTGGGTTCTGTTTGTTCCAGGCCAAACTAATAATTTCTAAGAATGAATCCAAAACAAGTCCCCACAAAAAACATTTCCACACTCACCGTCTGAAACTATATAACATATTACATCTATTTCATGTTGTTGCATTCCAACTCATTTCTTTAAAATCTTTAGATTTCATGTTTAGGAATGGTAAAGATAGAGTGCTTCAATGAAAGGGAAAAAGATTTTTTGCATATTTTTTCATTTCATTATATTCTTCAGGTAATAGGTAAGAATAAGTACAGGTGGGTAATAAATATTTACATTTACTCAGTTACATTTTCTTGAGTAAGTTTTTGAAAAAATTGTACGTTAAGTAGTAGTTTTACAGCATTTTACTTTTTACTTGAGTTTACATATTAAGTATTATTTCTCTTACTTGAGTAAACTTCTGGCGACTCCATCCATTGTGAGTAACTTCACTTTGCCAAAACAAGCAAATGCAACATTTAGAGGCACATTTTCTTATTTTTGTGTGCTTATTGGATAAATGTTATTTTCCATCTGTTGTGTCTGCCATGTCATTTGCAGGTTGAGTGAAACTTTAGATTTTTGTACATTCTATAACTAATAAAATAATAAATCAGTTGCTATGTTCATGGCTATTAAGTAGATCAGTTCTCAGTACTTGAGTTGCCTTTTGACCAAATACAATTTTTACTCTTATTTGAGTAAAACTATGATTATGTAGCATAGTTTTACTTAAGTAAAGAAAATGGACAAAAACAAAGGTTTTACCCTTTTAACATGTCTTCTGTTTGTCAAAAATTAAATATTTTCAAATGGTCAAACTAGATTAAATACTTAACATTACATAACATAAAAACATAATAAAAAAATATGAGAAAAAAACAAAGGAAAAGTAGAAAATTGCTGATTTAATTTTTATAACCCCGGCTTGATTCCTGTCGGGCCTAAAGAAGCCTCTATAGAAGTCTCTGAAAGTGAAATAGGCTAAATGGTCTCAAAAGTTAACATATTATGCACCAGGCTAAAGAAATGAAAGAAGAGACATTGCAAGAAGACACTGCTTCAATTTACATTTGATTAAGAAGTAAGATAGACTTTTTTGTAAACATCTTACAGACAGTTAAACAAAATGGTGATAGTGAGATAATCTGGGGCTCTGGTTCCTAAACAGCAGAAAATCCTAAAGTTTATAACCATCTTAAAAAATATATATATCAAATTCTTTTCCAACACATTTAAATTCATTAGGGTTATACAGATACACAGCAAACAGCTAAAAGAAAAGTAACTCTTACCTCTATCCATTCTTTGCGTTGCATTATAACCTGTTAAAAGAGATTTGTTGAGTAAAAAAATGTAATGCTATTCATTTGGGAGGCTTTTTTTGCAAATCTATACCTGTGGTTGTTGCTGTCGTAACTGGTTGTGCGGTTACATTGTCATTAACCAGACAAATCCCTGTAGTACATCCTGCATCAAGGAAATGCAAAATTCAGCACAGCAAAGCAATGTAGTCATCTTAAAATTGAAACTCTAACTGTTGAATTAAAGAGTTGCTGAATCAATTTTTCATCAACATATTGTTTAGACCTTTTTCCAACATGTGAGAAAATGCTGTGGACGAAGGAAATAGCAAGGTTCAAGCAGTGGGGAGCCAGTGCATCCTCCTTTTGTCTCCCACTTCTTTAAGGAAGTCCTAATACAGTCATCTCAAGGACATTTAGACATATTTAGCATAAACCTTACTAAACTAAGAAATAAATACTGATGGTTTATTCACTTAACATTTCTTTAGCTTCTTTCTAAATGCGTCAGCAACTGAATTTTTTAAGTGTCACTGATCAAAAATTAATCTTAGAACAAAAAAAGGACAGCTGCACAGTAATAAAGAAATTGATGATTAAAAAATGTCACCTACCCCAAACAAGAAGAGTCACTAAACAGACAGAAAACACAAGAGAAAACCTGGTGACGGTCATACTGCTGAAGAATGCTCTGTTCATCCTCAGTGGTGGGTAGGGATTACATATCTCAACCTTTAAAACAGGAAAGCTAAAAAAAAAAAAAAGAGAAACAACAGGAAGTATGGGTGGTTTCACCGCTTGGGGCGAAAAGTTTCTGGTAATGTTACAGCTGTTATTCTCCACACAATCATCACTTTTTCTCTTTTGATTTTGATTCAGGAATTTTGAAAGTGTGAAGCTTCCATCCATATTTCTTCTCTCCTTTTTAGTCTGTTTTTCTCTGTTCCCCTGATAACATTGGAAAAGATAATGTTTTAAGTTTAATTATGTCTGGGATTTACAAAAATAAAAACGGTTGTGCTATATTTATTGTGTTCCCAGGTAAAAAAAAAAAAAAAAACATCCAAAAGAAGACTGTTAAAGCTAAATACAGGGACTAGATGCCTGAAGATGGATGAAGGACTGTCAATCTCTAGGTTTAAAGTGGTTTAGTTGGTTGACAAAAACAAGTAAAGGAGAATGAAACAGTTGGAAAACAAAAAGGGGTCAGAAAGCAAGAATGTGAAATCAGACTATCAAACAGGAACAGGACGAAAGAAGTGAGCGGGGAGAAAAGTAAATGAGGGGAAAGAACTAAATGTACATTTCCTTTATAAGCAAGATGAGAAGAGGAACTTAACTTAGAATTTGTTCTAATAACAGTAGTTTTTTTAAGGGTAACATTGACACATTATGTTGAATCACAGTTTATTTCCCTATCATAAATGTATCAGTATCAAGATTATTATACATACTCTTCAGAACTTAAGAGGAAGACATGTTGGAACTGCACAAACTAAGGTCCACATTCAGTTTCTAGACAATTTCTCCATCTGGTTGCAGGACAAACTGGTCAGAGTCACCTGTGTATGGCAGCTTTGGCTCTGTCAGTGTGCCCCAGGGTAACTGACTGAATGACTGAATGTACATTACAGTAGCCTGGCAAACTAGACTGAATTGCACAAAGCATAATTCATTGTGGTAAACCACTGTTGATGGCGGTCAGATCTGGCTGGACCGATCACAGCGCAGGAGGCGGAATACTAGAATGCAAGACCCATAATGCAGCAGCACTTTTCTGCTAGCATAATAACAAGGTGGTGACCAAAACAGAGCTTTGGATCCTCAGAGTTTTTCGCAAAACAGTCAGAAATTGTTCACTGGAGAGTACCTCAAAAGTTTAACGTTTCTCACCGACTACAAAATTACAAAAACAGAACGTGTTTGGAGTTTTTGCAGCACATCTGTAGTTATCTGATTGGTTCTAACCAGATCTGTTTGTTAGTCCCACCTTTGAAATCGAGCTCTACCAGCTCTTTACCAGACTAATACACTGTGGAAAGGTCGTATCAGTCTGGCTGGCTGGGCCAAGTGTAAAATAATTTGGAGTTCCTTGACTTAAAAAGGCACTTTATAAGTACAGGCCAATTATTTGTTTATATTGTATTTAGGGCTTTAACATATCTAATAAATAAAATACATCACTAAGGGTGTGCTTTGGTGGCGCAGTGGTTAGACCGCACAACCCATGTATGTAGGCCTTGGGCCTCAAGGAGGGCGAACCAGGTTTGAATCCGGCCCGTGGTTATTTCCTGCATGTCTCCCCCCCTCTCTCATAACCAGAGATGTACTCAAGTAGGATTTTCTGATATTTTTACTTTACTTTACTACTTATTTTTATGGCAACTTTTTACTTCTACTCCTTACATTTTTACACAAATATCTGTACTTTCTA